>NC_134093.1:82361353-82663412 GCF_000715075.1 Nicotiana tabacum | reverse complement strand
ATTACTCCACTCTGCTTATAGACGTAGATCACCTTGACTTAACCACGTTAAATTTTGTGCCTTCTTTATCTTCTTTGATTACTGTTATTATTAACTTGCATTGTCTTTCTTATTGTTGTTTGACTAAATTTCGCACTACCCGTGTTCTCAATCGTAATAAATTGATATCAGAGCCAGATCAAATCGGGTTAGTGTCAGCAGTCAATATAATTTTAACAAAGACTTATGTTGAGAAATTTGACCGAAATGCAAATTTCGGCCAGATATACAATTAAAGATGGAAGCTATCCTAATTCAGGATGGCTTAGACTTGGCATTGCAGGGAAAGGAGAAAAAACGGATAAAATGAAGAACGAAGAGTTTTATGTCATAGACAAAAAGGCAAAATCAGGTATTATCTTAAATCTCTCAAATGAGGTTTTACGTGAAGTTTCTGTACAAACCACAGCCAAAGGCATGTGGAAAAAATTGAAAACCTTGTATATGAAGAGAATGGTGAAAAATAGACTTTACCTAAAGCAGAAGCTTTACATAATTCGTATGGGTGAAGGTACCTCTATTCTCTCTCATCTCGACATATTTGATTCTATTCTTATGGATTTGAGTAATATAAATGCTGAAATTAACGATGAGGATCAAGTTATTTTACTGCTTTATTTTCTACCCCCCATCTCTTAAGCATATAAGAGATACTATACTTTATGCAAATGTTAATATCTCTTATAAGGATATTAAATCTATCTTGAAATCAAAAGAATAGTTAAATAGTGATATTACTGGGGAGGCTAGTAGAACTCAAGCAGAAGTTGGCTTGTTTGTTAAGGGTAAATCCGAATCAACCAGATACAATAATTTATAGTGTTGCTATTATCATAAGAAAGGTCACAATCTCCGAATGCTACAAGCTGAAAAATGAAGAAAAACATAAGGAAAGGAAAAATGAGCACAAAGATATTGACACCACTGAAGCTAGTGTAGCAACTGATGAGATTGGAGGAATTATATTTTTAGCAACTGAAACTAGTTTTAGATCAGACAATGAGTGAATTTTAGATTCCGATTGTTCGTATCATATGTGTCACAGCAGGGACTTATTTTCTACATATGATTCAGTTTAAGGTGGAGTTATCCAATTGGGTAATAATGCTACTTGTAACGTTGTTTGCAAAGGTACAATTCGGGTCAGAATACATGATGGTGTGGTGAGAACTCTCACCGATGTTAGATATGTTCCTGAGTTGAAGAAAAATATCATCTCTTTGGGCACTTTAAAATTTTCTGGGTACAAATTCATTGGTGAAGGTGGAGTTCTGAAATTTTTTCAAGGTACTCTTGTGATCATGAAAGTACACAGATCTGGTTCGTTGTATACTTTATTGGGATCTACTATTACATGCAGTATTACAGTTTCAGTATCAGACAACTTGGCTGATTTTGATGACATTATATTTTGACATAAATCTATTGGGGCTTTTCTGGAGGTGGAGTAAAATAACTATATCATCCAATTTAGGTCAAGGTGGAGATTTGTAAGACATGGCCTAAATTGTTTCATGGCTAATCTTGGAGCCAAAGCGAACTTGGAGCCAAAATACTCAAACCGGAGCCAAAGCATTCTAGCTTGGAACAAAAGAATTAAAGTATTTTCTTTTATTCTTTTTTTCTTTACTTGGGGACCAAAAACTTTGCCATATAAATATGGGTCATCTTAGTTCATTTGAATCATCCCATATTTTGATTAGAAACCCATTTTGAGTATTTTTGCAATAGGGATTTTTGTTATATTTCATAGAGTTAGTGTTGGAAACACTTTGAGTGAACCTCTTATTTGTGAGTGATTATAGCGAGGTTATTCTCTTGGGATAATTAGAGTTTCATCTCTAATTTTGTACTCTCTTTTATGTGCCGGTTGTTATAGTGAAATTACTCCTCTCCGCTTGTGGACGTAGGTCACCTTGACCGAACCACGTTTAATTTTGTGCCTTTTTTATCTTCTTTGTTACCGTTATTGGCTTCTTTGTTATAATCATTATAACGTTGTTTGGATAAATTCCGCACTACTTCGGTACTCGATCCTAACAATTTCCAATCTAACTAGTAGCTCAAATCCTAATCATTGGTAAATGCCAGAAATCTCTTTTTATGCTAAATAAGTGATCGAAGATCCCTTATATATGTTAAATAAATTCCTTCATCTGTCCAAAAATAATAAACTCTTTGGCATCAGTTTGGAAGCACCGTCAAATGATGTTACACTTTTGAAAAATATTTTCATAAGAAAAATGAATAATTGATACATAAAAGTATTTAAATTCTTATGAATACGAGAGAGATAAATTTTGACTTCGTTGATTTACTGCATGATAGATTTTTTTATTGAGTTTTCCTGCAGATGTCCATCTTAGTCCTGGGCCGTGGACTTGCCACATATTGGTTCACTGACCTGATTTTCTTTTTCTGCGAGAGCTTGATGCTGACAATTAAGTGATCTACCATAATATATTTTAGTTAAGCGATGTCACTAAGTTAAAAGGAACGAAAAAAATATCTAAGTAAAAAGGGGCCAACTAGCTTCACTTGGTGAATTTTTCCTTTTTGCGGCAAAATTTGGATATGAACCATAACTATATGAATTTAAGCGACCAAAAAGCAATTACAGGTATCAAGTCTATAGTTTTTGACCTTTTTGGCACTTGTTTAGCATATAAAGCAATTTTATGGGTCGAGTATTGAGTCGGATCTGAGGTTTATGGTTAAAATGAGTTGAGTTTAATGTTTTTTATTTATTAGCTTAAAAATAAATAGGTGTCACATTATTAAAAAGTGGTAGGATGTATCACTTCTGGCTTGAATAACCTTTTGAATGAAATAATAAAAGATAATTCACTTTTTTGATAAAAAATGTAACTTTTTCACCTATTCAATAGTTTAGTAACCATTTAGACAATGAACTCCAAAAATCTGCCTTATAGATGGTTTTATCATGTAATACCAATAACTATTTATGCAGAAATTTACCTCAATAAAACAAAATTATATAAATAACCTAAACTGAACATGCTCTTTGTCAATTCGATTATTGCCACTTTTTTCTACTATAGTTAAGAGAAAAAAAATTAATTATTGGCGAAAATATTAATTATAATTTTGATAAGTGTTTTTCCTCACAATTAATACTGTCAACCAAAAATAATTTTAGTGAGTCAAAATTTTTTGAAGTCACATGTTAAATCCAGCCCAAGTCCATATATATATATATGTAACATAAAAAAAGGTGATGGATTCATGCCTCATCAATTCCGTAGCATTTCCTTCTCTTTTCGCCTACAAAAATAAATCCAGCAAAAGCACGTGTAAAACACAAAAGTTATTTATTGGCGAAAATTTTAATTATAATTTTTAAAAGTGTTTTTTCTCACAATTATTTCATGATATCTTTTGTTACTGTCAACCAAAAACAATTCTAGCGAGTCTAAAAATTTTGAAGTCACATGTCAAATTCAGCCGAAGTCCATATATATAACATTAAAAAAAAAGTATAAAGGTAAAGGATTCGAACCTCATCAATTGCGTAGCATTCCCCTCATTTTCCCCTACAAAAATAAATCCAGCAAAAATTGTGTTCAGCTTTACAATGCTTGAAGAGTATTCATCTGTCACAATCCCAATCTCCATCCGTGGGATGTCGTGATGGAACCTAATCTCTAAGATTAAGTAAGCCTAACATACATGAAGAATTTAGCGAAAAACAATAATAAAACTTCCAATTTAAACCAATAGCTATCACAAAAAGGACTCCTTGTACATCAATATCTATAAAAAAAAAAAAGGAGAATGAAATAGAAACTAGATAGAGGGTGACTCCGAGGCCTGCGAACGCCGGCAAGTATACCTTGAAATCTCCAATCCAAGCTCGACTTACTGATGCCTAGGCTGGTATAAAGTGCCTGGATCTACACAAAAAGATGTGTAGAAGCGTAGCATGAGTACACCACAACGGTACCTAGTAAGTATTAAGTCTAACCTCGGTAGAGTAGTGACGAGGTCAGGTCAAGATACCTACTGGAATAAATAAAGAAACTAAACAGATAAAGTACACTATAATAATGAAATACAATGAAGAAATAAAACAAGAATAGCTACACTGAAATTAAGGCAATTAAGGCATCACGGAATAAAACACATATTAAGAATGCCAAGGAAACGATGCAAACGAAACACAAGTGATGGAGATGAAAGGTATCAACAAGAATCACTACCGAGGTACCGCCTCGTAGTCTCATTTCACAAATCAAATCACAATCTTTTCTTATATCACTGCGAGAGCCTTACATTTAGTTTTAAAAATTATTTTTCTGAAATAGCTACCCGCGTTTTAGCCCACCTTATCACACCGCGTAGTTTCAAGTAGTTCTCCTACTAGCAACACGCGTATCAACCCCATCTTATCTCACCACATGTGTATCAACCCCAATCCTTATGCCACCGCATACGTATCAATATCACAACATATCACAAATCACACCTCAAGTGCCCAAACCATAACTTGCCAAAAGAAGTCAACAACAATAATGTTTCCACAATTGAAAGGATTCATTTTTCTAGTATCTTAAAAATGTGCGCCTTAGAGCTTAAATCTTTGAACATCTAGTTATGAATTTATTAATAATGTATTAGTTTTTTTAATATTTAATTAGTAAATTATGTGTATCTTTTCAGATTTTTTATTTGAATAATTCCTTGTCTTTTACATGTAACATTAAAAAGGGAAAATAATTAATTGTTTGATAATTATTTTCTTTAACGGCCTAAAGATATTAACCGTCAAATACTGTTATAGCTGTATAACAATCATTCACTATAAAACATAATATATCGGAATGAACAATGTTATTATATAGAGGCTTGACTGTATCATTTATCGAAAGTTCTGATATTATAAAATTTTATTTTCCTAGAGTAATCAAACGCGTACTAGGAAGAAATTCCATCAAATGTTCACTCAATATATATCCAATAGGTTTAACTGAACCTAATTATATTTTTGATATGGAAGACATATATGTATATATGTGTGTAAACCATTAAATTTTAAACAAATATTAAAATCACTGGATAAATAAATATGTTCCTTCCCATGTCAACATATGTCATTGTCATCATCAACATCCAGAAAATCGTATACTTTGGAAGAAGCTTAACTTCTATATTTTGGGAATGAGTTTTGATTGATCAGATAAGAATATACTTCAACTGATAATATGCCTTTAGATACTGCCATATATAACATAGCTAGAAATCAAATTTGGAAAGGATGAACAACCAATTCTAAACCAATAGTTTTAAAGTTACATTATGGATAGTACTAAGAACGTTTACCATTGACTACTCAAATTTAAATTCTAGATCCTGACACTTCTTATAGGTACAAATGACCTATAATTTCTACCACCGAAGTGTAAGTACCTACAATCATAATAGCAATGCCCATTACCACAATTCCCAGTATAACTACTAGCTCAAATCCTAGTATTTGATAAATACCAGAAATCTTCACGAAACACAAGCATGGGAGTATTATAGAAGCTGTGATGCTCAAAAATGCTCCAACAAGTGACATGAGATATCCAAATAAGGGAATAGCTAAGGCTACAATAATAGTGCTAATAACTAAAGCTGTTCTGATAAGTATACTTAAGAGCCTTTTATTGAAATTAATTGGAAGTTGATTTTCAAAAGAATTCACCAGAGGTTTTATCATTAAGCCATACTTGGCTATTGGATTGACCAGTGTGGTGTAAATTGCCACTTTTGAGCTAATTTTATTAGTGGGGAGGTTTAAGGTTATTTGGGAAAGTACAGTTGGACCAAACATGAGATACCCCACAATTGCCATTGATGCATAGCTGATGGTGCAAAGTAGAAAGCAAACCAACATGACCTGCCACAAAAGATTGCAATAAATTAAGTAGTCAGTACATAGCATAAAAGAAAGGAGTTTAACCTGTACACTTAGTATAAATAACTTTTATGCTATTATGTAATTTAAAACCTACTATAGGTAATTTTGTTTACGAATAATTCCACTTTTGGTCCTTCAATTATTAATAAATTCTTATTGATCCCTATAACAGTTGATTAGCACATTTAACCTTCTATTGACTAGGATATAAAATTTATGCTTCTATTCTTTTTATATAGGATATATGTTATAGTATTAGATTATGTTTAGAACTATATAATTTAGCCCGGAGGCGGAATTGAAATTTGAAGTTTATGGGTCCAGAGATTCTAGTTATTTTTAAGTTATTGGGTTATAAATTAGTAAAATTTGTATATATTCAAACAAATTTTTAAAACAAATACAGGGTTTGAACCAAAGCTAGTGGGTTCGGCCAAACTTGCAAACCAAACACTAGCTCTAACCCTGATATAGCCCATAAATATAGAGTAATAGTGCAAATTTAACATAACTCGTTGGTAGTTTGAATGGGTTAAGACCTAATAATTTGATAACTTTGTCAAGAGTACTGATCATAAACAGTGACCAAAAGAGATCAATTAATGCAAGGTTAATTGTGTTTAACTAGAAATCACAAGGACTAAAATGATAATTTGTCAATATTTGAGGGACTAAAAGCACAAATTTCCTATTTTGCAACTAGTATGGATTGGTAACTGCTAATTATTTTAAATAATATGTTATAACATGTTACGTATTATACTTAATAGTAAAATAATCTTTTACATTGTCAGCATATATAACTTAATTTATAAAAAGAAATAAGTGTATAATAAAATATGCGAAACTAATAATGCCTTGGTATTCATACCTTAGAGAACTTCTTTGGATTTATCATGGAAGTATATAATGTTGGAAAAACTGGATGAGCACAATAGCAGAAGGCATAGAGGCTAACAGCAGTAGGCATTCCTTTCCAGTTTATGAACTGAGTCCCATTTGCTTGAAATCCAAGCCCATCAAATACAGCAGCCCACAAGATGGACCCAAGTAGTACAATAGAGGCCACTACTCCACTAGCAGATATATAAGAAAGAATGCTCATATTATTCAACCAAACAGTAGGCAGAATAATGAGGCTAATAATAACCACAAAACTCTGTTTTCCACCAATGGTAACTCCAAATATTTGAAATTCTATGTCTCCGAATAAATTTTGTAAGTTATCTCCCTCTAAAATCAAGAAACCTGTTACGACCATATAAAGTTCCACATTCATCGTCGTGGAGACAAGCATTCTTCCACCCTTTCCGAATGCGCGTTCCCCGATATCAGGGTAGCTTGTTATAGTTGGATCAATGTCCATGCATCTTTGGATTAATAAGCTTGTGTAATAAGTAGAGATGGCGATAATGAAGAGAAATATCAAGCTCAACCATCCTCCTGATGCTAATGCGTAAGGTACTGAAAGTATGCCAACTCCTGAGGGAAAAACAACAATTACTATCTATCACTTTAACTACGAAAAATTTGGTCCAAATATTTGTCGCTTCAATAAATTTAAAAACAGACTAATATTTCTTTTTTCTTTCAAATTGGGTGTATAAACCGAACTGAAAAATCGCATCAAACCGAAAAATCAAATTAAATCGATTAAAAAATCCGATTAGATTTAATTTGGTATTGAGTAATAAAACTTGAACAAAACCAACATATACATATATTATTTTATATATACTTCTAAGTCTTTCTATAGAGTTTTCTTTAAAAAAATATCTAAAAATATTTGGGATTCTCTGTGGTACGTAATATGTTAGAGTTATCTTCTTGTATATTACTTGTTGTAGGACTATTTTGAATATTTCTTGTACTTATCCTATATGTAGATATATGTTGTAACTTTCTCTTATAAATACAAGAAAACAGAGAGCAACTCTCGTTTTGACCCTTCCATTTATCTCTTTCATCTTAATATTTAATAGAATATGGAGTCCATTTTTATTAACTTTAAATAGTGGGTTATATAATCATTTTTTTATCAAGTGTTATTGAAATGCGTTATTTTCTCTGTTCTTCCATATTCATATGTCAAGTCTACTAAATTTTTAATCTTTTTTAAATTTAAAGTGGTATTTCGATAATTTAAAATTAAATAGAATATAATTTAGGTATCATATTGATTTTTATGTTTTCTTAATAAATTCGGTTAACCTTGAAAATGGACATCAAGGAAAAATTATTGTCGGACGATAAAAAAATAACTATAATGTGTTAGTAAGAAAATTTTCCCATAAGAATATTTTAATAGATCACATATTTATTAATTTTTTTAATTTTTACTAAATATATATTTACTTATAAAAAATTTAATAAAATAAAATTGAAATAATATTCATGTAACAAGAAAATCTTGAAAACTCGAAAAACCCGACAAAATTGAACCAACCTAAACCGATATAGTTGGTTTGATTTGATTTTGATAGCAACGAACCAACCTGGTCCATGTACGCCACTTCCAAAGAAGGCATATTGTCGTTACTTATATTCATTTAAGGAAGAGATAAAGATAATTTAGTGAAATACTTTTTATAATTACTGTTACAAAATGATATTTTAAAATAAACCTATAAAAACTTTCTGCCAAAACCTCCTGATCTAATGCAAAGTACTAAAAGTATGCCAAAAAACAACAACAATAATTTATTAAGACTTGTCTCAATCAGTCTATAAGGTTACAAGCGTAAACCTTGAAATGCTAAATTTTGCCATTTTCAAAATTAGAGGAGAACCTGACAAAGCATTGAGTCCATTGAAACAAGTTCTTGAAAAGGAGGTTGGTCCAGCTGAAACGAACTCATGTTGAACTTGAGGATCCTCTAGTCCTGTTTCTTCGCTGCTACCTTGGTTTTGCTTGTGATAGTTGTCATTGGCAACTAAGAGCCGCACTCTAATATTTGAGTAGTCATCTTCTGATTTAGGCTCCATGCTCAAGTACTCTTCTTCTGTTAGATGTTTTGCTTTTTCCTCTATGTTTATTATAATCAAAGAGAAGAAGAGGAAGATGAAGAGAGCTAGCGCAGTTCTTGTGGGAAAAAAGCAACCAGAATTGACTCTTATGTGATAAGAGATGAGGTTGCTTTTTACAGTACGTGTACTTGACCTGTCATTTCAAAAATGAGAAAAGAAAAGGATAGAACTTTCGAAATGAAAATAAAAAGGATAAAGAATTTGAAATAAAAAGGACAAATGTTTTGAAACATATTAGTTTTACCCTTCATTTCATTTTGGCCGAATACATACGTAATCACTTAAACTTAGCACATTTTTACTTTCACGCTTAAACTTAGGCTTGTTCCTGTTCGACATCTGAACTATGTCTGAAGTGTAACATTTGAACACCTCATATACATGTGGCACAATGAGTGATCTTCACTCAAAATTGAGCGCGTGAATATTTGGATGAATTTTTTTTTTTTCTTTTCGTCTCTATTCTTTGCCACCCGAAACAACACTATTACCATCACCAACTAAGCTTAATTTACCTAAAAATTCACCTTTACCATTGCCAACAATGAGTCCAAAATCACAGCCAATTCCCGTATCCATACTAACCCCGTCACCACCACCCAATGTGTTTTGCATTTTCACTGTTTCCTTCGACGCCCATGTGATGAATTTCTTGTAATAAGTAGTAAAAAATTTCTGTAACTCTATACACAAATTATGATGGATTGACGACAATTGGGGAAAAAGGTGGTGAGGAATATTCGATCGACCACTTGGTGTGATGAAAAGAATGCTTCGACGGGGTGCCGGCGTTCCGTTTCCGACGAGGTTGTGATGCAGATAGTTGTGCGGTGACCTATTTGGTGTTTAAATATGCTGATAGTTCGATATTGGCGGTGTGCTGTTCCAAAAAGGTTGGTTCAAAAATGGCGATGATAGGTTGGGAAGTGGTTTCCATCGCCGGTGGGTGGCTTTTTTGGTGGTTCAGAAGTGGATAGGAAAAAAACAAAAAGATAAAATGGGAAAAGCCACATGTCGACATTTAATTTGGTGTTTTACCATGTTAAGGTGCGTATACATCAGTCTTTTTATTTTTATGTAGAAATTATCACTGAGGTGTTCATTAGGCATACTTCAAACATAGTTCAGATATCTAATAGGAACGAGCCTAAGTTTAAGTGTAGAAGTAAAAATGGGTGTCAAGTTTAGACGTCTACGTATGTATTTGGCCTTTTATTTTGGGAGCATTCATATCCTACCATTTTCATCTTATACTTTCTCTTGACTCTAGTGTAACTTCAACCTGAAGCATAACAGATGTAATTTCAAATCAAAGTAAAAAGTAGACGGGTAAATCAAATTTTGAACTCTTTTTTTTTCAAAACGTTTTTATACGTGGAATCCACCCTATTTACACTAGAATTCTATTAAAGGTAAGGAAAATATGAAACAAGTTGCTAACCACAAAATAGAAAGGAACCTATACAAATAGTTGGTCAGAAATATTATTTATATTTTCTAGTCGGTATTACATAGATTGTACATTTATTATACATGTTTATTTATATACTATTCTCTGTGCACATTGTTTACCGATAAAACGATACAGTTGAATTTATATGTGGTTTATAGAAAAGTGAATCGATTTAATTCTAAAATAATAAATAAATTAAACAAGAATATAGGACTTAACATTGAAATCGAGATAAAACAGTAGAAATCCTGGTTCCGGGAGCAGAGCTTTCGGAGGCAATAGTGACAGTATTAGAAAGCAAGAAGATAAAATAGTTTTGAGCTTTTAACAGAGTATAGTATATGTTTGTCAGAAAATTCGTGTCTTTTACAATGGTTGTAGAGCTCACTATTTATAGTTGTACCTAGAAAACAAGCCCCTAGGATCAAACCCCTCTTAAATGACAATTATGTGGGCCATTTAAGAATGTGTAACGATAGGCAATGAATGTCATATTCTCTGTAACGGACCGTGCACTTAATGCTATAGAATATTCTCCATTAAATATTACCGGGCGGCAGGTATTTAATTCGCCTTTATGAATACCATTCCCTTCGGTAACAAGCGAGATCGTTGCCTTCGGACCTGATTGTCTTCTGTCTTTGGCTCCACGTGTCGCTTTATCATGTGATCATTTAATATGATAAAGCGACAGTATTAGTAAGCAAGAATTAGGAGGCAATAGTGACAATATTAATAAGCAAGAAGATAAAATAGTTTTGAGCTTTTAACAGAGTATAGTATATGTTTGTCAGAAAATTCGTGTCTTTTACAATGGTTGTAGAACTCACTATTTATAGTTGCACTTAGGGAACAAGCCCCTAGGATCAAGCCCCTCTTAAATGACAATTATGAAGGCCATTTAAGAATGTGTAACGGTAGGCAATGAATGTCATATTCTCTGTAACGGACCGTGCACTTAATGCTATAGAATATTCTCCATTAAATATTACCGGGTGGCAGGTATTTAATTCGCCTTTATGAATACCATTCCCTTTGGTAACAAGCGAGATCTTTTCCTTTGGACCTGATTGTCTTATGTCTTTGGCTCCACGTGTTGCTTTATCATGCGATCATTTAATATGAACATATTTTACCCTATACAGATAGTCCCTCTACTTTTCAGTGGCATAACCTTGTGTCACCGGAAAGTTGGTAAATACCTTTTTTTGGCGGAAAATTCTTTGAACCCCTGTGAAAGTTTCTGACGGTTGATTAGATGCACATCTCTTCGCATTTAATGCCCCGAACACGCATCATCCCACTATTCAACACCACTTTTGCTTGTTATCGAGGTATTTATGACCACGATTTTAGCCGCCTAATCCTTTATTTATACGCAACAAGCTTCTCCATTTACACTTCACAACTTTCCAAACTCTCTTAGACTCTCTTTACTCAACTCATACTTGTCTTCAATTTTCCCTAATCTTATTCTTCAAAAAAATCTTTTTCTCCCTTCTAAAAACAATGGCCTCCTTTTCCAGAAATTCCAATTCCTCAAAGACCAAAAGTAATGCTGATGATATTGCCCCTCCCATGATGAGCACCATTATTCTAATAAAACTCATCACAACTAAGGACTTCGAAGAGAAGTATCCTTCCGCCAACCCTCGCACATGGGCTGTTGGTGTGCATCTTTCTTCCATTCGTTCTTCCAGTATTCCTGTTGTGAAGGAAGACTATCGTTGTCATGATTTAAACATCATCGCTCCTGATCTTTCGGAGCTGATAACCTTACCCAAGAAGGGTTTCACGTGTGTTTACACATATCCCTTCACTTTGGGCCTGTTCTCCTTGAGGGGGGGAGCTTGACTCCGTTATCGTGAAGTTTTGCATCTGTTACAAGGTATGCGTAGTATAGGTACGTCCTTCTGTGTGGAGGACAATTGCTTGTCTTCGGTGTCTATGCCAAGAGACGTGAGAAGAGATATTCCTGGCTCGACTAATGAACCTTTATTCCCTTAAGATTTTTCGCGGAAAAATGATAATTTTCAGCAAACATGGCCACCATGCTTTTCTAACCAGTATGGATGATAACAACGACTGTGGATGGATGGAACGGTTTGTTGCAGTTCCCACCAGGGACATCATTCCGGCCACGACTCCATCCTTTCGGGAATTATGGAACTGTACTCGTAAGTTCATCATTTGTCTTTTCTTCTAGTTAACGATTGCCCCATGCTTTTATTGATCCTTCTTCATTCACTTATTTCAACAACTCGGTGGACACCATCAAGGGTTGAAGGCTTGGACCAGTGGGTCCAAAAGATTTTGGATGTCACTACGCCCGAGACCCGCACGTGGAAAGAATTGGCCCTTAAATATGGGTGGAAGGCGAAAAATCATGGTAGGTCGAACTCATCTTTCTTTTACCTTTCGTATAAGAAAATTGATTAACCTGTCTCTCCTGTTGAACTCATGTCTACCCCAAGGCTCCGTTACCGTCCCCTAGGAGGTGTTTTGGCTGATCCCTCAGATGCGGCGAGGTTGTTGCATGAGGCCTTTGCCTGAACTGGTATAGTTGGTCCTGTTTCCGGTGCAAGTGCTTCTTCTCGTAGTCCCCAGCCAGAGAACAAGCAAACAAAAAGACGACATTCCTCCACGGCCGAGGGTAAAAATAAAAAGGTGAAAGGTGTCGCGCCCGAGCCATCCACGGATGCTATGGTGATGAGCGTCGCGTCCGAGTCAGCCATAGACACTGTGGTGATCGACGATGATGGAGGAGCAAGTGATGAGAGGGCTTCTCTATATAGAAGATGATGACCTTCATCAGCTCAACATAATGCTCAATCTATTGGGCTAGTTACGCCAATCTAGGACGATGCCTCGGCACTCTGAGAGGAGTATAATGTAGTGGAAGATGCCAATTCTCTCTTCCGAGTCCCAGTCGTTGTTCCCGGTACCGTGAGGCTGGGTACCAGTTCTCTCCCATCCTCGATTGATGAGAAACCAACAACTAGCACTGCGGTTTCCGCAGCTACTTTTCAACCTACAATGCCATCGGCTTCATCTCCTTCTTCACCAACTCTGCCTTCGCCACCAGCAACTGCTACATCATCTCCACCGGCCGTAGTTGTCCGAGAGGAGGATGTCACTCTTCCTTATTCCCCAGTTCATGGGGATTTGGGGCACAATTATTCTGCCCCTTCGATGATCCCCAAAGGAGGAGGAGTGTCTCTCTCTCGGTTTCTACCAGATGCCATTTTCTATCTCGGTCGGTGAAACTTGCTAATTATCTGAAGCCTCTGGATTCATAAAAAGATAGGAATAAAATACATTCTCGAGAGAGAGAGTGTTTGTTGAACAACACCACGCACAAAGCAACAACGGTACAAAATTTGTTTCCTATGTTGTTCTTTCTATCTTTGTTACTGCGGGGTTTTTAGTTTGTATTTCTATTTTGCAGGCTAACTTTCTTGCTTCCGAGGGCCTTCAAAGGTTGATTCTTGATAAGGAGGAACTCACCTCCGAGCGGGATCAACTTTTGGCCGAGCGAGATCAAACTGATGCTTGCCTCTCAGAACTGGAAGCACGAGTTGCTGATGTCGTTGAATTGGAGGCTCAATTACAACAAAGCGAGCAAGAGGTAGTGACCCTTGGCCAAGAAGCTTCCATGTTAAGGGTACTATTCGAGGAGGCTAGGGCCAAATGGGTTGAAGTCCATAATGCCATTATTGTTGCATCTGATCGTGAGGTTGCCTCTGCTAAAAGATTGAATAATTTGGACGTAGCCTTAAAGTCCAAAGATGAAGAAGTTACTAATGCCGAGGAGAAGTATGCCCGGTTAGAAGAGAGGCATAAGGGGGTCATAGAGCACAATAAAGTTTTTAGCTCCACTGTCTGTGACCTCGATGTCAGCCTCCAGGCCACTAGATCCGAGCGGGAAAACCTTTCAACTGAGGTTGACCGTCTTAAAGAAGAACTTCAGCACCGAGCGTCTTCCCTCATTGTTGAAAAAACATATTCTATGTATAGCATGAGGAGAAAAACCTTGGAAAAGGGCGAAGCTGGCGTCATTGATTTCGATGCCGAAATCGCTAAGGCCCGTGATATTGAGTCAACTACCCGAAGGGGTTTTCCGGTCCGGCCTGATGCTAACGACTCTTCTAGTTCCGGTTCCGAGTTCTCAAGAACTGAATAATAACCGAAAGGTGATGATGCTGAAGACCAAGATGGTGAAGGCTAAGATATTGAGTTAGAGTTGAATCCACCCACTTCTCCTAGGGTGCAGATGCTTCTCTTCCTCTGAGTTCCGAAGATGCCGTAGCTTAGCTTTTGCTTTTTTTTCTATACTTTTGTACTCGTGCTTCTTGGCACATTTGTTATAAATAGAAGTACTTTTTCGTTCAAGTATTGTACAAGTTTTTCTTTTTGCATTCTTTATTCTTTAAGTATTCTTTTTGTTCAAGTATTTGGATTCTGGGCATAAGTTCTTTCGAAATCAACCCTTTAATATAAGGGTTTCATAAGAGAGGGCCCTAATATGTTTACGGTGCTCTTGAAGAGGACGCCACCTATTCATTACGACACTATCATTTGAAGTACTTATTTAACTTTCAGATGATAAAATTAATTCATCGATAGGACAGGAAACAAGATAAAAATAAAAGGACTTTACTTTATTCCTTCCATTTTCAAAAGTACATAAGCTTTCATTGTGCTAAAAAATAAATTGACATTACTTGTGGCTAACTTGTATAACTTGTTTCTACGGGGCTAGCCGCGCAGTCCCTGGTCCCGATGATACAACTTTGTTTTTGGGTATTGTATTCCTGGCCGATGTGGCAGTCATTGTTGATGTATTCTCATATCATTCCCCTTCAGTGTTCGAATGCGAAGAATGCGAATTTTAATATTGGCAGTTTTGCACCTTTGAAGATTCCACTAGTGAATGGTTAGATAATCTTCAGTTCGATAGCAAGCTTCAGTTCCCCTTAGGAACTTTTTCTATCGAGCCAAAGATTATCTAAAAATCCCCAGTGGCTTGCACTTGTGAACGGTCGAGTAATCTTTGTTCGACAACAAACTTTATTTTCCGGTAGGAATTTTGCTACAGAGAAAAGACTATCTAACCGCTCCACAGTGGCTCGTTGCATGCATGCCTTGTCATTTAAAGGTCTTATTTCTGCTGATAAAGCTTCTTCCGTAGTATGCTTTCTGTTGCTGCCTTGTTAAACCTTGCCAGAAAAATCCAATTGGAACAAAAACTGGACGAAGGAAAAAAAGTGTAGCACATACTTTCAGTATAGGCGAGTCTTATTAGCAATAGCATCGTTAGAGGTGTGCCACATTCCAGTTTCTCGGCAACTTTACACCGTCTTTATTCTCCAATTCGTATTATCCTTTCCTAGTGACAACTGAAAACTGGTAGGGGCCTTTCTATGTTGGACCTAGCTTTCCTGCGTTGAGCTCCCGGGTGCTCTGAGTTACTTTCCTTAAAACCAAGTCTCCTACTTTGAAATAATGGAGGTTGGCTCTTTGATTATAATATCTTTCCATTCTCTCATTATGGTTGCCATTCTTATATGCGCCAAGTCCCTACGTTCGTCGAGCAGCTCCAATTTGACCAACATTGCTTCATTGTTTGTTTCTTCATCCGCCCGGAAATATCTCAGGGTAGGTTCTCCTACTTCTACCAGGATCAGGGCTTCTGCTCTGTACACAAGAGAAAAAGGAGTCTCCCCCGTGATTGATTTGGCTATTGTTCGATACGCCCATATTACTCCTGGTAGCTCTTCGGGCCATTTGCCTTTGGCTGCTTCCAATCGCTTTTTGAGATTTTGTATAATCACCTTGTTTGTTGATTCTCCTTGACCGTTTGCTCTTGGGGTGATAGGGTGACGATGTGATCCTTTTGATTTTTAAGTCTTCAAGAAATTTTGTGACCTTTGCACCTATATATTATGGCCCGTTGTCGCAAGCTATCTCTTTTGGTATCCCGAATCTGCAAATTATATTCTCTCATAAGAAATCAACCAATTCACGTTCGTCGATCTTCTGATAAGGACCTGCTTCAACCCACTTAAAAAAAATAGTCAGTTAAAATCAAAAGAAATCTTACCTTACCGGGGTCCGGTGGCAGCAGACCGACTATATCCATCCCCCACTTCATGAACGGCCATGGTGACAAAATTGAGTGTAGTGGCTCAGCCGGTTAATGTACCAACGGTGCGTAGCATTGAGATTTATCACATTTTTGAACATAAGCCTTGGCGTCTTGTTCCATCTGGGGCCAGTAGTATCCTGCCCTAATTAATTTTAATACTAAGGAATCTGCGCCTGAGTGATTTCTGCAAATCCCTTCGTGGACTTCTCCTATAACATAGTTAGCTTCGGAGGCTCCCAAACATCGGGCCAACTGGCCTTGGAAAGTTCTTCTATACAATTGCCCTACCTTGAAGCTGTATCGAGCTGCTTTAATGCGCAACGCCCAAGATACCTTGGGATCTTCAGGCAATTTTCCGTGCTCGAGATAGTCAATTATCTCATTTCTCCAATCTCAGACCAAATTGGTCGTGTTTACCTTGCAATAGCTATCTGCGTCCAATACTGAATGCATAAGTTGTACGATCGTACCGGAGTCCGATCCCTTTATTTCTGTGGATGATCCAAGATTGGTTAGTGCGTCTTCTTCTGCATTCTCTTCGCTCGAGATGTGCGTAATTGACCATTCCCTGAACTAAGCGAGCAGATCCTAGACTGTCACTACATATTGTTGCATGCATTCCTCTTTGGCTTCGATGATCCCGTAGACCTGATTTACTACCAACCGGGAGTCACATTTGATTTCTATGACCTCGGAGTCTAGTCCCCGGGCTAGCTCGAGTCCTATAATCAAAGCTTCATACTCTACTTCATTATGCTCGAGTCCTATAATCAAAGCTTCATACTCTACTTCATTATTAGTCAGATGAACGATTCTTATGGCCTGCCTTAGGGTTTCTCCCCAGGGTGTGGTTAGCGTTATGCCGATCCCGGACCCTTTCACATTGGAAGCTCCATCCGTGAACAAGGTCCAAACTCCTGATGTCTATTCTAACACCATCACTGTTTCTTTGGTAGCCAAAGGTAACAGACTCGGACTAAAGTCGGCCACAAAGTTGGCCAAAACTTGTGACTTAATCGCAGTCCTAGGTTTATATTCTATGTCAAATTCACTCATTTTGACTGCCCACTTGGCCAACCTACCTGAAAGTTCAGGTTTATGAATAATATTTCGCAGAGGAAAAGTGGTCACCACGGCTATCGGATGACATTGGAAATAAGGCCTAAGCTTTCGAGTGGCGACTACGAGAGCTAAGACCAATTTTATAGATATGAGATTGCACACCTTCATTCTCACGAACTAAGACGACACTTACCGCTACCTCCGAGACCACTAAGTAGATCAGCAGTTGTTCACCTTCCTCCGGTTTTGACAGTAATGGAGGACTTGACAAATACTTTTTCAAATCTTTCAAAGCCTACTGACATTCCGGAGTCCATTCGAAGTTGTTCTTCTTTTTCAGTAGTGAAAAGAAATGATGGCATTTCTCTGAAGACCGTGAAATGAATCTGCTCAAAACGGCCAGTCTCTCTGTCACCATTGAACCTCTTTCACGCTTGATAGCTGGTCCGAGATATCTTCGATGGATTTAATTTTGTCGGGGTTAACCTCGATCCCCCTTTGCGACACCAGGAATCCTAGGAACTTATCGGAGTTGACCCCAAATGCACACTTCTCAGGGTTAAGCTTCATGTTATGCTTTCTTAGGATGTCAAAGGTTTCTTGCAAGTGTTTAAGATGATCACTTGCATTCAAAGACTTAATCAGCATATCATCTATGTAAACTTCCATGATTTTCCCTATTTGTTTCTTAAACATTTTGTTTACGAACCGCTGATAAGTAGCCCTGGCATTCTTTAGCCCGAAAGGCATCACATTATAATAATATGTGCCAAAGTTCGTTATGAACGAAGTTTTTCCTGATCCTACGGGTTCATCTTGATTTTGTTGTACCCGGAGTAAGCATCGAGGAAACTCATTAACTCGTGCCCGGCCGTAGCTTCAATCATTTGATCAATGTTTGGCAATGGGAATGAGTCTTTTGGGCACTCCTGATTTAAATCCTTATAGCCTACGCACATGCGAAATTTATTATTCTTATTTGGAACTACTACTACATTAGCTAGCCAGTCGGGATACTTTACCTCCCGGATTGAACCGATATCAAGCAAACGAGTTACCTCTTCTTTGACAAATTTATTTCTGACCTCGGCAATAGGACATTTTTTCTGTCTTATCGAAGGGATGTTGGGATATAGGCTTAGTTTGTGCACGGCCACTTCTGGCGGAATACCTGTCATATCCGTATGCGACCACATAAAACAGTCAACATTAAATTTAAGAAATTCAATAAATCCAGACCTGCGCTCGAGGTTCAATCCTGTCCCCAAGTGGAACTTCCTCTCCAAAAACTTTTCGAACAACGTGACTTGCTCAAGCTCTTCCGCCATGGATTTTGTTGCATCTGTTTCTTCTGGTACCTAAAAATGTCATGGTACCTGGTAAGATTCCGACGACTCCTCCCTTGGTTGACTTCACTTGGCTCGGGATCAGGCGCCGGTTTCTGTAATTGCTATGTTGCATGCTCCTTCCCTTTGCTATTGGAAACTGAGATTACGTTCATCTCCCTTGGTGCCGGTTGGTCTCCTCTTATTTGTTTAATTCCCACGGGAGTCGATAACTTTAGCAATTGATGATATGTCGACGGTACGACCTTTATCTCGTGCAACCATGGTCTCCCCAGGATAATATTGTAGCCTATATAGCCGTCTACTACCTCGAAAATGGTCTTCTTCATCACCCCATCAGCATTCGTGGGCAGCGGGATCTCTCCTCGGGTTCTCACGCTTGAAAGATTGAACCCGACGAGGAGTTTTGTGGCCGGAATGTCTTCCGGTAAGCTTGGCTTGTTCCAGCACTCTCCACTAGATAATATTGGCCGAACTTTCTAGGTCCACCAAAACATGTTTAATTTTAAAATCTAAGACCTTTAAAGAGATTACCAAAGTGTCGTTGTGTAGCAGCAGCAATCCATATGCATCTTCCTCCGTGAAAGTTATGTCGTCCTCAACTACTTTCCGAAGTCTCTTACTGTGGGTTACTGATACCTTCGTCTTTTTTGCTGCTGAAAATGTAACACAATTAATCTCGTTCCCCCAAAAATCATGTTGATCGTCAAACGTGGAGGGTCTTCTTCTGCTTTTGAAGGTTCCGCGTTACCGCGATTGCGGCCATAGTTGTTTTTAGCCCGATCACTTAAAAATTCTCTAAGATGGCCATTTTCAGCAGCGTCGCCACCTCCTCGCGTAAATGACGGCAATCCACAGTTCGGTGACCATTGGTCCCATGGTATTCGCACCACAAATTAGGATCCCTCTGACTGGGATCAAATCTCATTGGTTTCGAGAACCGTGCTTCTTTAATGTTCCTTATAGCCGAGACCAACTCTACCACGCTAACGTTGAAGTTGTATTCGGAAAGCCTGGGGTAGGAGGAATCTCGAGAACCTGATATCTCCTTGTCCTACAATGACCTTTTCCGCGTCCTTCAGCCCTTTCATAGGGCAAAAATCGACCGCTTAAAGACCATTGATCTGTGTCGAAATCATCCTTTGACTTCTGAGTATTCTTTTCCTTGTCTTGACCTTTGGTTGATGCCGGAAAACCAAGCTGATCATCTTCAGTTCTTATCTTTGACTTGTAACGGTTGTGAAAATCCGCCCATGTCATTCCCTAAAACTCAAGCAGACTTTCTTTCAATTTTCGGGAAGCATCGGAACTTCTCGGATTCAGCCCTTTAGGAAATGCTTCTGCTGCTCATTCGTCTGGTACGGCCGGGAGCAACATCCTTTCTTTATGGAATATAGTCACGAACTCCCTGCAGCAATCCGGACTCTCCTTCTGCAATCTTGAATATGTCGGTCTTTCGGGCCTGTACCTTTCTGGCCCCAGCATGGGATTTGATGAAAGAATCTGCGAGTATCTCGAAGGAATCTATGGAGTGCTTGGGAAAGAGTGAATACCATGTTAGGGCCCCTTTTGTGAGGGTCTCCCCGAATTTCATCAACAACACTGACCCAATCTGGTGCGGATTTAGATCGTTCCTCTTCACCGCCGTTACGTAGGTGGTGATGTTCTCCTGAGGATCTGAAATCCTATCATACTTCGGCACGTCAGGCATTTTAAACTGCTTCGGCATCAATTCTGGTTCCACACTCGGTTTGAACGCCAATTGGGTGTACTTCTATGAGTTTGGTCCTTTTAATACTTGTGGTTCGTCCGGAATCTGATCCTTTCGGGCGTTATTTCACTCATAAACCGCATGAGTTTAGTTTTAAAGGGATCATTCTTATTGTTGCGACCGGATCCGCTACCCTCCCCCCCGGCCCTGTCAAAGCCGACTTCACCCCTCGGGTGTTGTTGTCGACCCTCTGTGTTGATTGATTTGCGGGAGCACCGGGAAGAACTAGACCTCGTCCATTCGCGTTATTGGAACCACCCAACAACGCCTTCCTCAATATCGTTATGACCTGAACGTGTCGTGAGAGATGGTCCATAATCTTTTGTTTCTCCCTCGGGATCCTTACTATTTCAACGACGTGCTCGTCTTCAGCATCATCAGGAGTTGCCTCTGGAAAATGTCGTGGATATTGCCCGCCATGAACCGGCGTGGCCTCATCCCCCTCATTACGGGTATCACTGATTGAATCTTCGTGCTGAGGCTGATTTCCTTGGGCCTCAATGTTGTCTGCGATGTTGACATCGTTATCTGTGATTTTCTATGATTTTTGCTAAGAACAAAGAATCAAACAAGTTAGTAATAGATGCAAGGATAAACTCAATTACACAATTGTCTAAGCTCCATGGTGGGCGTTTACCCATAAAACAGTACAATTTAATTTATACGTAGTTTATAGATAAGTAAATCGATTTGATCTTAAAATAATAAATAAATTAAATAAGAATATAGGACTTAGCATTGAAATCGAGATAAAACAGCAGAAATCTTGGTTCCGGGAGTAGAGCTTCCGGAGGTAATAGTGACAGTATTAATAAGCAAGAAGATAAAGTAGTATTAAGCTTTTAACATAATATAGTATATGTTTGTCAGAAAATTTGTGTCCTCTACGATGATTGTAGAGCTCACTATTTATAGTTGCACCTAGGGAACAAGGTCCTAGGATCAAGCCCCTCTTAAATGACAATTATGAGGGTCATTGAAGAATGTGTATTGGTAGGCAATGAATGCCATATTCTCTATAACAGACCATGCATTTAATGCTATAGAATATTCTCCATTAAATATTACCGGGCGGCAGGTATTTAATTCGCCTTTATGAATACCATTCCCTTCGGTAACAAGCGAGATCGTTGCCTTCGGACCTGATTGTCTTCTGTCTTTGGCTCCACGTGTCGCTTTATCATGTGATCATTTAATATGATAAAGCGACAGTATTAGTTTATGTGTAATTTATATATATATATATATATATATATATATATATATATATATATATATATAAGGTTATGACAAAAATTATAAATTTAAATATACAAAAATCTAGCATCCTCGCATAATCTTATGACCTTTTATGAATAAAGACAAACGACATACTCTCTCTTTGATTTAATTAAAAATTATAAATTTAAATATACAAAAATTATAAATTTAAATATACAAAAATCTAGCATCCTCGCATAATCTTATGACCTTTTATGAATAAAGACAAACGACATACTCTCTCACCAACTCTATAGTATCAATTGAACTTTAGTATATGTCCCTTTTGACATTTGATTGTTCCAATAGACAATGTTGGAAGCATTATTTTTTGATCAACTTTATCTTCTCTGTATCCTTCAATTTATGTCTTGTCATAGTTTTCTTCTTAAAGGTTGATTGCTCTCTTAGAAGCTTTTTAGAATATTGAATTTACGTCTTGTCATAGTTTTCTTCTTAAAGGTTGATTGCTCTCTTAGAAGTTTTTTAGAATATTGAACCTATACTTTTAAATGTCAATGGGAAAGAAAAAAAGGAGACGACAGTTAAAGTTCCTACTAATTAAACTTAAGTACACCTGCACTATTTTGCTTTTATAAGGAGATTTTTTGCGCTTGAACTTTTTTACTTTGGTCAAATCATATTTATAGGCCAAATACAAAGACATCCAATTTAACTTAGATATTACTTTGCACTTTATCTCGGCATTATTTTATTTTGCTACTCTAACCATATTTCTTATGTGTCACTTTAACACAAAAGTTGACTAGTCACATAGTGTGAGTTTTCTCACTTGGTAGGCACGTGAGGCAGTTTTTAATTCCCCAAACTCCTTCTCCAACGATAATAAAAATTACTGTTGGCCCCATATTTAATTCTCCAACCTCCTTCCCCATTATTTCATTTACATTCTAAAAAGGCCTTCTCAAAATAGTTCCTAAAGCTTTCATCTGATTTCATCTACCATTTGCACTCGAATGAATCTAGAAAGCTTCAAATTTTTGCAATTTTTTTCCCTTTATTTAATCTGATTTGATTTTTTTTTTGTGGGGTTATTTCATTTAAGCTTGAAGTGAATCCATGCATGTCTCAAAGAAAATTATTTTCTCACAATGGAATGGATATTTGTGTTGAACTGAAAGTATCATGGACACCAAGAAATCCAAGTTGTCGATTTTATGGGTATAAATTTGACAAAGTAAGTGAACCATTTTCTGAATTCTGTTTCGGTGTTGTCATTTTCTTGTCTTTGTTTAAATTGATTCATTTGCTTTCTTTCTTGTGTTTTACAGCGTGGTCAATTACTTTAGATGGTATATGATGATGAGTTTTTAGCTCAAGCGAACAAGGTTATTTATGGTTTGCTAAACTGAGTAAACAATAGCTACTTCTAAGGCCAATAACAATCAAAGTTAATCTTCAAATCAGTCTCAAATGATGAATATAGTTGATGAATATGTGATTCTTGTCTTCAAATTATGGATAAACCACCGATAATCGATGATTTCATTACGTACGATTAGGGATTTGAGAAGGAGATTAGGGCAAGTGTAAGAGGGTTTTGTGATAGAGAGAAAATAAGAAGTCGGGGCTTAATTTTACCTTAATACATTCAGGTTTCGTGTATTTTAGTATCGACTCGTTTGACATGGATGAAAAAACAGGTGGCTACATTTAATTGGATATTTGTTACACCTCAAATTTGTTTGTACACATGCACTATATTTTTTATATTGGGTTCAACTTTTGTGTTAAAGTGACACAAAAGAAATAGGGTTGGAGTGCCAAAATGGAACAAGGTTGAGGTAGAGTGCCAAAATAAAAAATGGTACCAAATTGAATGCGATGTCTATGTATTTGGCCTATTTTATATATAAAAAATTTGAGCAATATTTATAATCAATCAACTCGTATTGCATATGTCTAGATATTGTTAAGCTCTCCATACATAAAAATAAATATAGCTCTAAAATATAAATATTTTTTTGTATTTAAATAAAATTTACAGACTTAAAACTACATAAAAATGTATTATAACTCTAATACTTGAAAAAATTTAGAAAACATTATTGCAAAAAGAAAATGGTTATTTGACTCACAAAAAAGTAAGATAGAACTTCATCACCATAATTTATTTGCCATAGGTAGATTGGACTTAAATTTAAGAAAGAAAGACTAAAGGCACATAAATAAGACTATATACTTGCTTACAAAAAAATAATATTACTAAAAATACTATGAATAAAATATGAAAGTTATTTCATCGTAATAATATCAAAATAGCAAGAATTTAATACATAAATAATTCGTTAATATAGGATCGAGTTACGTCGAACATATCAACATGCTAAGATTATCTGCTATATATATTGGAAGAATGTTTTATGCAAAGAGTAGATTCTCTGAGAAAACATTTGTTAGGAAAATCATTCTTGAGTAAATTGGTGATTTGAAAAATAGAGAAGAACATTGTCATGACACAATTCAAGCAAATAGAAATAGCACCATTCGAAGTCATTTTCCAAGTCCAAAACATAGAAGATTTTCTGGGCGCTAGACTCCCACATCCTTTCTTTCTCCTCTCAATTTCTCTGATCAGCATTCCACATGGTATATGAATAACATTACCTCGCTATATTTAATTGGTCTCCAAAATTATTAGCACATGAATGTTTTTAAATTTTATCCGTAAATGGTTAATAGTTGCAAGACCAATTATTTTGGAGAATTTACCACTTGAATAATTTTAAATCTGGAATTTTGAATTTCTAACACTTCAAGGTAACATTTTAGTTTTGAAGAAACACTAATGTATGCTAACTGATGTAATCGTTCAAATATTGCATCTACGTGGAGAGATGAGATTATAAAAAATAATACTAGTGGCTACATTAACATGTTAGCTACAAACTTTTCTATATGGTTGCGACTGCTATGAAGAGGTATTTAGCTTTTTTAGGAATTATTTTTTTATTCAATTAAATGGTATATTAGTAAAAATAAGATGGACATTTTCGTAATTTAATTTTTAACTTAAGGTGTGTGTATATATATTGTTCATCTGCCGATAATTTATAATTAAAATACTTGAGTGGAAGATTATTTAGGTTAGTTTTTTAAAATAAAAAAAATGGTCATGAAGAGTAAAAGAGAAAATATTACTCCATCTGTTTCACTTTATATGGTAAAGTTTGAATATGCTCGAAGTTTAAAAAAGAAAAGAATAGTTTTGAAACTTGTGGTGTAAAACGAGTTATATAGATAATTATGTTAATATAATCATATCATTAAGGGTAAAATAATAAATTTAAAATTAAATTATTTACAAATTAAAGAGTTGTCATATTTTTTTAAAGTAAACTAAGAAAAATATTGAGTAAAATGGAACGAAGACAGTGAAGATATTTTCATGTTGTATAGGAATAAATTTGGATTTTTTCCCTTTCAAAATTTTCAACAAATAAAAAAAGGAGTAGGAAAAACACAGTAACGGCTTTGCTTGTATTTTTACATTTGATCTTAGAGGTTTTCACAATATAGTACAAAAGATTATTAGGCTGACATGATAGACCTCGGTGATTCGAATTTACAAGCCCCCTCCCCCTCCCCCCTTTTATATACGTATCTGAGATATCAATTAAATTGATTAAGCCGTGATTTTGTCGAAGACGCTTAGGCAATGGCTGCGTCAACGTTGGTTTTTTAAATTCTCGATTTTCCTCATTGTTTTGTCTCGTCTTCTTAACAACATCCCTTTACACTTGTCTCTTTCTGCGAGCTCGTAGATAATATGGACGGAACCACTTTGTTTGTATTGATGTGTGCTTTCTGCTCATATTAATTTTACGTCGATGATCATAATGAATAATGACCAGAACCTAATATTATGCACTCAGCCGCTTAAAATTATAATAGTAGATAAATGTTTGCCTGTAGACCAGAACCTTAATTTGCCCCCGAGATGCAGGTCTAGCTGCGACTCTCCTAGCACCTAGTAGTCCATTTTTGCTTTTATGGGGTAGGGCAGTGGATTTATGAAAGAGTACTTCAAGTATCACGAATAATCACCAGCAGCTAGGTCTGGGCAACGAGCCGGGCCAACTCGGAGCTCGACTCGACGGGCTTGTGTCTAGCTCGTGTTACGAGCCAACAGTTTATTTTGAGTTCTAACATTTTGTTATGTGGTTTGAAACCTCAATTAAGTTTATGGGATATTTTATGACTTGGATGTATGCAGTGGCGGAGGCAAGATATTTACAAAGGGGATTAAAAAATTTTAAAAATCAAATACATAATGAAGCCAACCAAAAAAAAAAAAATTAGATGGTAACAGATTTCATTAATAGAAAGAAAAGTTATAAGTACAAAGATAGTGTTAAGATAATCAGATCATAGTAACAAGACTTTCAAAACTGAAAAAACAAAAAATAAGTCTTGTGTTTGTTACAAGGACCTAATGAGATCAACAAAAAATAGCTATGTGCATTATTACAACTGCACTCCACGAGGTTTCATATCTTGAAATGTTTTAATAATAGCATCATTAGAAATACTATCAAACATATTTTTTTCTACATAAGGTACCAAACAACCGCTAAAGAATTCATCATTCATTTGACTTCGTAAGTCATTTTGATAAAGTTCGTCGCCGAAAAAGCTCTTTCAACAGATGCAGTAGAAACTGGCAGAAGCAAAGCAAGTTTCACTAAGCGAAATACATGAGGATAATTTGAATGCTTCTTTGTCTGAACTAATCTTTTTTACAGATCATAAAGCCCATGTAGGTCGGAGAATCTTTCATGAACATCATGAACATCAATAATATAACTTGCAAGCTGATTCTCAAGAGCACCCATACTAAATTCATCAAAGTCATCAGAATATAACTCATTCATTCTCATTAGTTTCTGATGTCAAAATTTGAAAATTAGTTAATTGGATTCAAACAAGCAATTCGATGAAGCAAATAAGTCGTCACTTCGTCAAAATGTTCATTAAGTTCTTGAATTTGCCAATCAATAATTTTGCAAAATACTTCAACCCGATAATGATGTGAGACTGTACAATCAACAGGTTTACGGTGTGATCTTAAAGAACTAACATATGGCTCATCAAAGTGAGGTATCAAAATATCATATTTGATATAAACTGCAGATATCTTAGCAATAAAAGATTCTCATTCCTCTTCCCTTAACTTTTACAACTTTTCTTTTGCTACTTCAACAAGTAGTATGGCGTTTGCAATGTCTTGCTCTCTTTTTTTTTTGTAAGCATTTATTGAGCTCATTTGTGATTGCTAAAATATGTCTCATCAAATACAACATGAATACAACCTCAAATGTTTGACAAGCCCTGAAATATCCCATTGGCTTGGCTCTTTCATCTGTAGAATGTGCATCAAGCACAAGCAATTTAAGAACATCAAGCATAGAGCAAAACATCATATTAAAATTATTAAAAGATTTAAAATGAGATCCCAACGAGTATCACATGCTCTTGAAAGACCAAGTTCTTGATTCAAGCCCTTACTAGTTTTAAGCTCACCCATATCTAATGCCTCTTGAACTCTTTCTTTTTGAGATTCTCTAAATTCATCCATACGCTTAAAAGAAGGTCCCAATATATTCAAAATATTTAAAACCAATACTACAAGTTCTCCCACTTGAAGACATTTCTTCGAACCGCAACAAGGGTAAGTTGAAGTTGATGAGCAAATAATGAATGGGATGAGCCGATCTACTGTCTCGCTTAATCAATATTTTAAGATCATTAATATCACCCTGAATATTTATTGCCCCATCATAACATTGTCCATGCACATATGAGAGACTTAATGAGTGTTGAGAAAGTAAATTAATAATTGCACTATTCAGAGATGAATCATTAGTATTTTGAATATGAACAACATCAATAAGTTGCTCCATCATAAATCTCATTCTATCAACATACCGTAAGACAATATCCATTTTCTCCTTGCGTGACGTATCAAAAGATTCATCAACTAGCATGACGAAGTAATCACCATTTAGTTCCTCAATGATAGCTTTAGTTATTTCTATCTTACATGCAGTAATAATGTCTCTCTGAATTATTGGAGATGTCATTTGATCATTTTGAGGAGCATGTTCCAGTACATAATCATAAATGTTATCACACACTTTGGCATACTATAAGAGGGTTTGAAGAAAATTACCCCTACTAAGTGAAGACTTAGATTCATCATGACATCGAAATGCTAATCCTTGCGTTATAAGAAGTCTTACTATATTAACTGAAACAGTTAAGCGGACCCAATACTCATGCTTAAGTTGATTAACTGCCTCTCAAATGAATACTGAATAGACCGTTGTTGCCGCAAATCTTGACATTTCGTTTTTGACTGATTGTGAATGCTACTTGATTCACCAATATGTTTATCAAAACTTTTCTTTTATGCCAATTCTTAAAACCTATACTTGAAAATACATCACCTCTACCTTGATGAATATTACTATCTTTAAATAGATAACAATACAAATAATAGGCTGCATATTTGCTTACACTGTATTCCATCCAATCATGATATTTATCATCAAACCATTGAGGATTAAATCGACGCATTGATCTAGAAAATATTATTTTAGGAAAGTTATGAAGCTAAGGTTGACAAGGACCTTGTCGAAGGTATTCTCTTCTAATAACATCACGATAATTTGGATGGAAGTCCAAGATTTGAGTTCTTTCCCTCGGGTCAAACTTTAAAGAATTCAAATCAAATCCATCAGAAGATGGTACTTCTAAATGGTTGATATTCTCTTCCTGGAGGTTGAGTATGAGAAGACAAATTTGATTTTGGTGCTTTGGTAAAATACATCTTCACCGAATTTTGAGACTGGATTATAAAGTAAGAATATAGTTAGAAAAATTATTATATGAATGTTGTATCGAACTAAGCTTAAAGAATGGTTAGTTTCAAGATATATTAATAAAAGTATAAATTCAAAAAAAGATTCAACTAAAAGTAAAAATTATTCTAATACTCAATTTTCTTTAGTTTAGTATCATTTTAATTTTCTTTAGTCTAATGTCATCTCAATTTTCTTTAGTTTAGATCAATTTTCTTTAGTCTTCTCACTAAAAGTAACACCTATTTTTCCAATATAATTATAAAGGTATTGAGTCTATGGCTTATGATGAAGCAGCTAAGAGATTATATGGTCCTGATACTTACCTTAATTTACCACACATGAGATCTAATTTCAATCCATTAAACGAATCATAAAATTTCAAATGGTTTTCTTCAAACAACTTTGTTTCATCATTCCCTAATAATACTGATGGCTTGCTCAACTTAAGTGCTCAGCCTAATGTTCATGTAATTCACCAAAGACTTCAAGAACCCAGAAAAATAGAGGCATCATCTTCAAGTTCATAAATTAGTGATCCCAAGAATGAGATATACAACTTCAGTAAATAACCCCATTTGGTGCAATAACAAGGAATTTGATGGTGCCAAAAATTTAAGAGTCATTCTCAATAACATCACGGATGTAATAAGAATAACAAATATCTATAATGAGCCTATGTCTTATGATGAAGAAGTAGGAGATTATATGATCCTGATGCTTGCCTTAATTTACCACACATGAGATCTAATTTCAATCCATTAAACAAATCACAAAATTTCAAATGGTTTTCTTCAAACAACTTTGTTTCATCATTCCCTAATAATACTGCTGGCTTGCTCCACTTAAGTTCTCAGCCTAATGTTCATGTATTTCACTTCAAAAACTCAAGAAAACAGAGGCATCATCTTCAAGTTCATAAATTAGTGATCCCAAGAATGATATATACAACTTCAGTAAATAACCCCATTTGGTGCAATAACAAGGAATTTGATGGTGCCAAAACTTTAAAAGTCATTCTCAATAACATCACGGATGCAATAAGATCAACAAATGTCTATAAAGAAGCTTTTAGCCTCCATGATCGAGTCAAAGTATCTTAATTCTAAAAAAATAAATCAGCAATTATTTTTCATAAGTTTATCAAAACAAATGCACTAGAAAACTCAATAATTTACGGTACTAAAAGAATAAAGAATCTAGAAATAATAAACAAGAGTCATTAACCTAAATTAAGAATCAATATTCATCAATAAAACATTAATAAAATTCTAAAAAATATTAGAAATAGAAAGGAACTTTCTTGGGAAGCCATGACGGAAGAAATGCTGGTGACCGGCGAGGCAACAGAGAGAAGAATAGCGGTGAGGGAGACAGATGAGATCATTGGCATGAGGTAACGAAGAGAGAGAAAGAGGGAGTGGCAGATAGAGTGAGGCAACAAAGATATATATATATATATATATATATATATATATATATATATATATATATATATATATATATAGAAAGAGAGAGAGAGAGAGAGAGAGAGAGAGAGAGAGAGAGTTAGGAGGTTTATTGAGGGACCCGCTCAGCCTATCAGGGGAAAACATATTAAAAGTGAAAAACGACATCGTTTCATTTTGTTTAAAATTAAAACAAAAATATCCTGCAGCGAAAAAATTAAGATTGCACTTAACGAAAATTGAACCTGCGACCTTCTATAATATCTGAACCCTCTTGATTACTAAGCAAAGATTTTGACTTGTGTCAAGGGAGTTCAACATATTATATATATAAGTAAAAACAATTACCCCTATATATGCAATTTTCCGACAAAGGGGGTTCGAACCCCCTTCCTCCCCCTAAATCCGTCCATGCATGTATAGTTGGTTCGGGTTGCGACGTTCTGAAGTGATTTGGAACACTTGGTTGACAATTAGAAACTCTAAGTTAAGAAGAATTGACCAAAGTAAACACTATGAGTAAGCAATCGCGGATTCATGATTTGAAGGTTTCAATAGGTTCGTATGATAATTTTGAACTTGTACGTGTGTTCGGGTCGAGTCTTACATGGCCTGGGATTGTTTCGACACTTCTAGTTAAAAGTCGGAATTCATGAACTTAGGATAGTTTTATAATCCATATTGACCTTTGATTCTAGATTTTGATGTTGGTATTCGTGTTTTGAGACTTTGGACAAGTTTGTGTAGGATAAACAAACCAGCTAGGATGATTGGACATGGTCACGAGGGTCTCAGGTAAATTTTGGGGTGGTTTCAGATTATTTTGAGCTATATTGTAGCTGTTGATTTTTGACAACAGAGGTATGAATTCGATCGCGTAGGCTAGTGTGTGAGCACGAAGAGAAAAGGATGTTGGGAGTATTGTTAATCGTGATCGCGAAGAATAGCTGAAAGTTGTACATCGTGATCACGTAAGGTGTTTTCCTATCACGAAGAAGAGAAGCAAAGTTGGACATTTGTGCAGCGCAATCGAAAGGGATATGGTCGCGATCGCAAAGAAGAACTTGCTGTCAGGGGTATTTTATGTCCAATATTTGAGAGTGAATGAAGGCGATTTTGAAGAGGAATTTTACCCCAAGCTTGAGGGTACCTGATTCTTACTTGGTTTTAATTATATATCTTGATTTTTCATGAATTTCTGCACCTAAAACATAAAATTAAGGGTAGGTTTTGGGGTTTTTGTCTATAATTTAAGAGATAGTGTTTTGAGGTTTTGAACATTGATTTGGACTCTAATTTAGAAACTAATCATATATTTAGACTCGTGAGGTTATGAGTCATCGAGATTTGGTCTTGGTTGCGAGTTTTGACTGTGTGGTCACAAGTTGACTATTATTGACTTTTTAAGATTTTTTCAGAGATCAAAACTTTATTGATTGGGATTTCTTCCATGTCACGACCCAATTCAAATCATAGGCCATGATAATACCCAACACTGCTGTTAGGCAAGCAACAAATAAATCAACTCGCCGTTAGATAATGCAAAACACATTCCAAAGCAAATAATGAGATAAATAACTAGAATCGTTCATTTTTATAGAAAATACTGATATTATTTGAAATGCTCGAACATGGCCAAAATATAAATCCGTATCTCATAAAAGAATATAACCAAGAACAAGAATCTTGTGACGACCCGATAAGTTATTTTGTGTACTAGCCTTTATTTTTGTGTCTTGAGACCTCCATTAGCTTTCTTTGATGTTTCTTGATTTGCATGCGTGGTTCATGCCTTTTTCAGGAAAGGTTTTACGTAAGAATTTGAAAAAAATATAATTTTTGGCTTTAAAAATAACTTGAGTTAACTATGTTAATATTTTATATAAACGACCCCTGATCGGTGTTTTGACGATTCCGGTAGGTCCGCATAGTGATTTTAGACTTGGACGTAAGCCTAGAAATAAAATCGGAGGTTCCTAGGTTGATTTGACTTATTTTTCCAAAAGTTTGCAATTTGAATGTTTGAAAATTTTCTAGGTTTGACCGTAGGTTGATTTTATGGCTATCGGGTTCGGATTTTGGTTTCAGGACTTAGAATAGGTCCGTTTTACTATTTTAAACATGTCTGCAAATCTTGGTATAAATCAGAGTTGGTTTGATAGGATTCAGATGCTTAGTTGTGATTCTAGATGTTCTTGAGTTTTTCTTTGAAATTTCATTCGTTTTGATGTTTGATTTATAGTTTTAGATGTTATTTTTGTGTTTTGATCATGAGAACGAATTCGTATGATGTTATTACACTTGTGTGCATGTTTGGTTTGGAGCCCGAGGGGTTCGGGTGAGTTTCGGACGCCTTTCGGATGAGTTTGGATAGTGTTAGTACTACTGGTGTGTTTTAGTTCTGGTGCCGAGTTGCATGTCTCGCAATTGCGAAGACCTGTTTGCAAATACAAACTCCGCTTTTGAGAAGTTGAGCTCACAATTGCGATGGGGGATTGGGCAGGGTAGTCTTCGCATTTGCGAAGATATTTTCGCAATTGCGGACAACCCATTCTTCCCTTTTGCGTTGGATTGGTCGCATTTGCAACTGACCAGTGGGCTTAGGCATGTTGGCAAATGCGAATCTTTGATCGCATTTATGATTGGATGGGAGATCGCATTTGCGATATTTTTGTCGCACTTGCGACTATAGCAGGCTGGGGAAATAGTTCGTATTTGCGACCTGTTTCTCGCATTTGCGATATCTACAGCTGGGTAAAAGAGGGAAAAAATGGGACTTAGCTCTTTTTACACCATTTCTCAACCCTAAACATTCTAGAGGCGATTGTTCAAGAATTTCGTCTTCCCAAAATCATTGGTAAGTAACACTAATCCACTTTCTTTCAATTGCCATTACTTTTCATGAGATTTCAACATCAAATCTAGGATTTCCGTGGTACAAATTAGGGATTTTTGTAGAATTTAAGAATTTTGAAAATTTTGAGATTTAGACCTCAATTGGAGGTCAAATTTTGAAATAAATCACATAACCGGGCTTGGGGGAGGAGGGGGAGGGGAATGGGTAATCGTGTTTTGATCCGAATCTTAGGTTTTGACCAAGCCAGCCCAGGGATGATTTTATTGACTTTTATCTATTTTATTAAAGATTGAAACTTTTTCCTTCATGAATAGTTTCAAAAGCTTATTTTGAATTATTTGATCGATAACTAGTTAGATTTGGTTGGTTTGGAGGCTTATTCAAAAGGCATGGCCGTGGTTGGTTGATTGATTGGTTGCGGATTGAGGTAAGTGTTGTGTCTAACCTTGACTTGAGTAATGGGTAATCGGATTTTGATCCGAATCTTGGGTTTTGACCTAGCCGGTCCGGGGATGATTTTGTTGACTTTTATCTATTTCATTAAAGATTGAAACTTTTTCCTTTGTGAATAGTTTCTAAAGCTTATTTTGAATTATTTAATCGATAACTAGTTAGATTTGGTTGGTTTGGAGGTTTATTCAAAAGGCATGGCCGTGGTTGGTTGATTGACTTGGTTGCGGATTGAGGTAAGTGTTGTGTCTAACCTTGACTTGAGGGAATTAGGACTTGTTGAATTATTTATTATGTGGGGAAACGATGTATATGCGAGGTGACGACTGTATATGCGTCGCCATAGGATTTAGCATGCGGGATTGGGCTATTTTTTTTTTCATGTCTTCATTTAATCCATGTTATTTCTTGTTATATGATTTAAATATTACATGTTCTTTCTTGGCATCTATGCTATACTTGTTAATTGTTATTTAATTGTTACTTGCTTTAATCTTTTCATTTCTCATACGATTTTTGCTTATTTGCTACCTGTTTCTACTTACCTTAACTGTATATTCTAATTGTCACATGTTCACCTGTTTTTATTGTTGTAATTTTATTTGATGCACTCTATTATGTTATTTTCGCTTATGTGAGCCGTTTAGCTATTCTGTACCAATGTATTGGTAAAATTTGAGATTCCGATATGTTGGATGTTCTCCATTTATTCTGTAGTTCTTTACTATTCCGTACATTTCACCTCCTTGTGTTGATATTTTGCAAATATTACTGTTGAGTTGTTTATGTTAATGATTTGAAATTGTTGGGGATCGGATTATACGCCACGACAATATTGAAAGTGATATGATATGACACGAAAGAATAAAGACGCACTATGATATGAGATAATGATATGGTGGGATCAGGTTGCGCGTCACAATAGATTTGATGTGTTATAAGTTGTTTATGGCTGTATACATTGTTCTCGGCATTGTAAATTGAGATTGAGATTCTATTGTTGTGGGACCCTTTTTGGTAGTTGACTTACGGGTCCGGTTATTTGACTTTACTGTTTATTTCTATTCTTGTCCCTATTATTATTATTTCGTACATGTTTATTGTGAGTGTCTTGTCACAGCCTCATCACTACTTTATCGAGGTTAGGATCGGGCCTTACAGAGTTCATGAGGTCAGTTGTACTCATGATACACTTTTGTACTTCTTGTGTAGATACCGGTGTTGGTCCCAGCGGCGCGTAGCGAGACTACTTGGATTAAGCTACTTCTAGAGACTTGAGGTATAGCTGCACGACGTCCGCAACCCTGAAGTACCCTTTCCATTCTGTATTTACTGTTTATTTAGTTTCAAACAGTTTTATTTTGTTCAGACCTTGTCTGTAGCACTATAGATGCTCATGTATTCGTGAATCCAGATTTTGGGATATGTTTAGATTAGGTCATTTGGTATTTGTATCAATCTATTTCAAACTATCACTGTGTATTATTATTGTTTGATTTAAAATGTTAAAATTGGTTAAGTAATTTAGCTAACATTAGATTGCCTAGCAAGTGAAATGTTAGGTGCCATCACGGTCCCGAGGGTGGGATTCCGGGTAGTGACAAGTTGGTATCAGGGCACTAGATTGCCTAGGTCTCACGAGGCATGAGAAAGCTTAGTTTAGTCTAGAGGATCGGTACAGAGACTCTTGTACTTATCTTCTAGAGGCTATAGAGCTTTAAGAAAATTTCAATTCTTTCATTATCTGTCGTGAGACTTTATTCTATTACTGAGGTTTGAACCATTCTATTCTTGTTCCCTCACAGATGGTGAGAACACATACAAAATCTTCAGCCGAGCGGGAGCGGGAGCTCCCTGTTGCAGCCACTACTAGGGGTAGGGGCCGGGGCCGAGGCAGAGCCCAACCTAGAGCACGTGCAACAACACCTGTTATAGAGCCTCAGACCTAGCATGGGGAGGAGATTCCGGTTCAGACTGCACCAGTCGGACTTGCTCAGGTCCAGGAGGGATTAATTTCTACTCCCATATTTCAGGACACTCTACTCCGTTTTGTGGGCCTTATGGAGAGTGTGGCCTAGGGTGGAGTATTTTCTATGGCACCAGTTGTCTCTCAAGTTAAGAGAGGAGCTCAGGTTCTTGCCACTCACACTCTGGAGCAGATGGCTCCCTTGTACCAGGCTCTGGCACTTCCGGTAGCTGAGGTAGTTCAGCCCGTTATTGCTACACAAACCGGGGAGAGGCCCGCGATGTCTTTGGAGGCACTGATGAGGTTGGATAAGTTCATAAAGCTCTTTTCTATTCATTTTAGTGGTACAACTTTTGAGTACCTACAGCATTATTTGGACCGTTGCCACAAGGTGTTGCACAACATGGGTATTGTGGAGTCCAATGGTCGACTTTGCAGTGTTTCAGATGACCAGTTCTACCAAGAGATGGTGGTAGGATTATGAGCGGAGCAGGCCAGTCAGGTTCACCGCCACTCAATTGGGATCATTTTTCGCATCTATTCTTGGAGAAGTTCATTCCTTTTACTATGAGAGAGGAGTACCACAGACAGTTTTATTGCCTTCAACGGGGTAGCATGACTGTTACCTAGTATGAGACCAGATTTGTGAACCTAGCCCGACATGTAGCTATCTTGATTCCTACTAATAGAGAGATGGTGAGGAGATTCATTGAGGGTCTTACTTTTGGTATCAGGCTACAAATGGCCAAGGAGATTGGGGATGATATTCTATTCCACAAGTTCGTAGAGATGGATAGACGGATCGAGATGATTCGTGGTCAGAGTAGACATGCGGTATCTAAGAAGAGGCCTTATCATTTTGGTGGTTTCAGTAGTGCCTCATCTGGAGGCAGAGGTTCATTTTGTAGAGGCCATCCTCACATGCCGATTCAGTGAGCTCTTTAGGCATCCCACAGTGCTTCGGGTAGTCGTGGTTCTTATGTGTCTCGTCCTGAGCAGCCAACATTTAGTACACCTTCAGCTCCCATTTAGTGCACCACCACTACCGAGTTACTACAATGGTTATCTGGGCTGTCACGGCCAGTCTCAGCTTCAGCAGCCACAACAGCCGAGAGAGCGTTTTGAGTGTGGAGGTACGAGTCACATTAGGATGTACTATCCTAGATTGATGAGCAACAAACCTCAGCAGGGTTCTCGTGCCATAGTTCTGGCACCGGTTGCTTTACCACTTGCTCAGCCACCTAGAGGCATGGGTCAGGCTGCTAGAGGCGGAGGTCAGGCCATTAGAGGTGGAGGCCAACCAACTAGAGTCTGTCTGTGGGGTGGAGGTCAGAGCAGTAGGGCCCATCCCCGTTTCTATGCATTTCCAACTAGATCTATGGCAGAGTTACCTGATGCCATCATCACATGTATTGTTTCGGTTTGCTATAGAGATGCCTCAGTTTTGTTTGATCCGGGCTCTACTTATTCATATGTCATTCTATTTTGCTTTATATCTGGTTATACCACGTGATTCTTTAGGTGGTCCTGTCTATATGTCTAAGCCTGTGGGAGATTGTATTATAGTAGATCATATTTATCGCCTGTGTGTGGTTTCTATTGGGAGCTATGAGACTATGGTAGATCTTCACTTCTTGATATGGTGGACTTTTAAGTTATCTTGGGCATGGATTGGCTGTTAACTTATCATGCTATTTTGGACTGCCATGCCAAGATGGTGACATTAGCCATGTTGGGGTTGCCTCGATTGGAGTGAAGGGGGAATATTGGCCATTATACCAGCATGGTTATTTCTTATGTGAAGGCTCGACCTATGGTAGAGAAGGGGTATCTACCATATTTGTCCTATATCTACGATCCTAGTGCGGAGGTTTCTTCTATGGATTCCGCACCTGATAGAGATATCAACTTCTGTATTGACTTGGCTCCGGTCACTCAGCCTAATTCTATTCCACCATACCGTATGGCTCCGGATAAGTTGAAGAAACTGAAGGAGCAGTTGCAGGATTTGCTTGATAAGGGATTCATTAGATCTAGTGTCTCGCCTTAGGGCGCACCAATGTTGTTCGTGAAGAATAAGGATGGTTCGATGGGGATGTCTATTGATTATCGGCAACTGAATAAGGCCACTATAAAGAACAAGTATCCATTGCCGAGGATTGATAACCTATTTGATCAAGTTTAGGGTGCCTAATTATTTTCAAAGATTGATCTGAGATCTAGCTACTATCAGTTGAAGATTAGGGCATCAGATATCCCTAAGATAGCTTGGCGAACTCGGTATGGTAACTATGAGTTCATAGTGATGTCATTAGTCTTGACAAATGCCCTAGCAACATTTATGGATTTGATGAACCAGGTGTTCAAGCCCCATTTGGATTCTTTTTTGGTCGTCTTCATTGATGAAATTTTGGTTTACTCCCGCAGTCGAGAGGAACATGAGCAGCATCTGCGGATCATACTTCAGACTCTGAGAGATAGTCAGTTATATGCCCAGTTTTCAAAGTGTGAGTTTTGGTTGGACTCGGTTGCCTTTTTGGACCATGTTGTATCTTCCAAGGGAATTAAAGTGGATCCTAAGAAGATTGAGGCAGTTCAAAACTGGCCTAGACCTACTTCAACTACATAGATTCGGAGCTTCTTGGGTTTGGCGAGTTATTATCGCCGATTCGTGGAGGGGTTTTTATCTATCTTAGCCCCATTGGCCAAGTTGACCAAGAGTCAAGACTTCTTTGACTAAAACCCCTTTGTTGGTGTTATCTACAGGTTCAGGATCTTAAATCGTGTATTATGATACATCACATATTGGGCTTGGCGCAGTATTGATGCAGGATGGTAGGGTGAATGCCTATGCGTCTCGGCAACTGACGGTTCATGAGAAGAATTACCCTATTCATGACTTAGAGTTGGCAGTCATTGTTCACGCACTGAAGATTTGGAGGCACTATCTGTACGACGTTCATTGTGAGGTCTATACTGACCATCAAAGTCCCCGACACCTGTTCAAGTAAAAGGATCTTAATTTGCGGCAGCAGAGATTGTTAGAGTTGCTGAAAGACTATGATATTTCCATATTATACCATTCCGGGAAGGACAATGTGGTGACCGATACATTGAGTAGAAAGGCGGAGAGCATGGGTAGTTTGGCATATTTAGTGGTAGTCGAGAGGCCATTAGCCATGGATGTTCAGGCTTTCGCCAACAGATTTGTGAGATTGGATGTTTTGGAGCCCAGTCGGGTGCTAGCTTCTATGGTAGCACAATCTTCGTTATTGGAGCGTATTAAGGCTCACCAATTTGATAATCCTCACTTGTTGGTGTTGAATGATACGGTGCAACGGGGTGGTGCCAAGGATGTTGTGATTGGTGATGATGGTGTTATGTGGCTGCAAGACCGGATTTGAGTTCCAAATCTTGATGGGTTGAGAGATTTGATCCTTGAGGAAGCGCACAACTTGCACTATTCTATTCACCCAGGTGTCACGAAGATATACCTTGACTTAAAACAATACTATTGGTAGCGAAGAATGAAGAAAGACATCGTTGCTTATGTATCTCGTTGTACAGGTGAAGTATGAACAATAGAAACTAGGTGGGTTGACTCAGAGTTTGGAAATACCAGAGTGGAAGTGGGAGCGCATCACTATGGATTTTGTGGGAGGATTGCCACAGACCTTGAAGAAATATGATGTAGTCCAGGTTATTGTGGACTGGTTGACTATGTCCGTGCACTTCATTTCGGTGGCGACTTCCTATTCTTTAGAGTGGTTGGCTCAAGTTTACATTTAGGAGATTATCCACCTGCACGGCGTGCCCATTTCCATCATTTCTGATCGAGGCACGCATTTCACATTGCATTTTTAGAGATCCTTGTAGCGCGAGTTGGGCACGTGGGTTGAGCTGAGCATAACGTTTCATCCTCATACGGACGGACAGTACGAGCGCACCATTAAGATCTTGGAGGACATGTTCTGTGCTTATGTTATGGATTTTGGAGGTTCACTGGACCAGTTCTTACTTCTTGCAGAGTTCGCCAACAACAACAGTTAGCAATCGAGTATTCAGATGGTGCCGTATGAGGCATTATATAGGAGGCGATGTCGTTCGCCAATTGGTTGGTTTGACCACAGAGAGACTAGGTAGCTGGGCACCGATTTGTTCTGTGATGCTATGGAGAAGGTTAAGTTGATTCAAGATCAACTTCCATACATCATAGTCTAAGCAGAAGAGTTATGCTGATCGAAAGGTTCGAGAGTTAGAGATGTAGCATATATGGTGGGAAAGAGGGTTTTGCTCAAATTTTCACCCATGAAGGGTGTGATGAGGTTCAGGAAGAAGGAAAATTTGAGCCCTAGGTATATTGGTCCTTTTGAGATCCTTGAGAGAATTGGTGAGGTGGCCTACAGACTTGCATTACTACCCAGCCTATCGGGAATACATCAGGTATTCCATGTTTCCATGCTTCGAAGGTACCATGAGGACAAGTCTCATGTTTTGGACTTCAGCACGGTTCAGCTTGATGAGAATTTAACCAATGAGGAGGAGCCAATGGCTATTCTATCCTGGCAAGTTCGAAAGTTGAGGTCTAAGAGTTTTCCATCTGTGAGAGTGCAATGGAGAGGTGAACCAATCGAGGAAGCTACGTGGGAGTCAGAGTCCGATATGCGGAGTAGATACCCATACTATTTCACCAGTCTAGGTACTTTTCTATGCTCGTTCGAGGACAAACGTTTCTTTTAGAGTTGGAACATGTGACGACCCGATAGGTCATTTTGTGTACTAGCCTTTATTTCCGTATTCTGAGACCTCCATTAGCTTCATTTGATGTTTCTTTATTTGCATGCGTGGTCCGTGCCTTTTTCCAAAAAGTTTTTACATAAGAATTAGAAGAAAATATGATTTTTGTCGTTAAAATTAACTTGAATTAACTATGGTAAATATTTTGTGCAAACGATCCCGGATCAGTATGTTGACGATTCCGGTAGATCCACATTGTGATTTTGGACTTGAGAGTATGCCCAGAATTGAAATCGGTGGTCCCTAGGTTGATTTGACTTATTTTGCCAAAAGTTAGCAATTTGAATGTTTGGGAATTTTCTAGGTTTGACCGTAGGCTGATTTTATGGCTATCGGGTTCGGATTATGGTTTTGCGACTTAGACTAGGTCCGTTTTGCTATTTTAAACCTGTCTGCAAATCTTGGTGTAAATTGGAGTTGGTTTGATAGGATTCAGACGCTTAGTTGTGATTCTAGATGTTCTTGAGTTTTCCTTTGAAATTTCATTCGTTTTGATGTTCGATTTTATAGTTTTAGATGTTATTTTTGTGTTTTTATCATGAGAACGAGTTCGTATGATATTATTACACTTGTTTGCATGTTTGGTTTGGAGCCCGAGGGGTGCGGGTGAGTTTCAGACGCCTTTTGGATGGGTTTGGATAGTGTTAGTTCTACTGGTGTGTTTCAATTCTAGTGATGGGTTGCAGGTCTCGCAATTGCGAAGACATGTTCGCAAATGCAAACTCCGCTTTTGCGAAGTTGAGCTCGCAATTGCGATGGGGGACTAGGCAGGGTAGTCTTCGCATTTTCGAAGAAATGTTCGCAATTGCGGACAACCCAGTCTTCGCTTTTGTGATGGATTGGTCGCATTTGTGACTGGGCATTGGCTTAGGTAGCTTCGCAAATGCCAATCTTTGATTGCATTTGCGGTTGGATGGGAGATTGCATTTGCAATATTTTTGTTACAATTGCGACTATAGCAGGTTGGGGACACAGTTTGCATTTGCGACCTGTTTCTCTCATTTGCGATGGTCGCAATTGCGATATTTGCAACTGGGTAAAAGAGGGAAAAAAATGAGATTTAGCTCATTTTATATCATTTCTCAACCCTAAACACTCTAGGGGTGATTTTTCAAGAATTTCTTCCTCCCAAAATCATTTGTAAGGAACTCTAATACACTTACTTTCAATTATTCATTACTTTTCATGAGATTTCAACATCAAATCTTGGATTTCCATGGTAGAAATTAGGGATTTTGCAAAATTGAGATTTAGACCTCAAATTGAGATCAGATTTCGAAACAAATTACATAACCGGGCTCGGGGGTGAATGGGTAATCGTATGTTGGTCCGAAACTTAGGTTTGGACCAAGCAAGCCCGGAATTGACTTTTGTTGACTTTGTCCAAATTCATTAAAGATTGAACCTTTTTCCTTCGTGAGTAGTTTCTAAAGCTTATTTTGAATTCTGACCGATAATTGGTTAGATTTGGTTTGTTTGAGTTTTGTTCAAAAGGAAAGATTGTGGTTGGTTTATTGACTTGGTTGCAGAGTGTGGTAAGTGTTGTGTCTAACCTTAATTTAAGAGAGTTAGGACTTGTTGAATTATTTGTTATGTGAATTATGTGGGGAAATAATGTATATGCAAGGTGACGACTGTATATATGTCGTCATGGGGTTTAGCATGCGGGATAGGGCTATTTTTTCCATGTCTTCATTTATTCTATGTTATTTCTTGTTATATTCTTTAAATATTACATGTTCTTACTTGGTATCTATGCTATACTTGTTAATTGTTATTTAGTTGTTACTTGCTTTAATTTGTTCATTTCTCACACGATTTTTGCTTATTTGCTACCTATTTTTACTTGCCTTAGTTGTATATTCTAATTGTCACATGTTCACCTGTTTTATTGTTCCTATTTTATTTGATGCACTATATTATGTTATTTTCTCTTATGTGAGCTATTTAGTTGTTCTGTACCGATGAATTGGTAAAGTTTGAGATTCCGAGATGTTGGATGTTCTCCGTTTATTATGTGGTTCTTTACCGTTCTGTACATTTCACCTCCTTGTGTTGATATTTTGTAAATATTGTTGTTGAGTTGTTTATGTTAATGAGTTAAAATTATTGGGGATCGGATTGCACGCCACGACGGTATTGAAAGTGATATGATATGAAACGAAGAAATAAAGATGGAATGTGATATGAGATAATGATATAGTGGGATCGGATTGCGCGCCGCAACGAATTTGATGTGTTATAAGTTATTTATGGTTGTATACATTGTTCTCGTCATTGTAAATTTAGATTGAGATTATGTTGTTGTGGGCCCTTTTGGTAAGTTACGGGTCTATTTATTTGACTTTAGTATTTATTTCTATTCCTGTCCCTGTTATTATTGTTTCGTACAAGTTTTTTGTGAGTGTCTTATCATAGCCTTGTCACTACTTCATCGAGAATAGGCTCGGCACTTACAGAGTACATGGAGTCGGTTGTACTTATGCTACACTTTTGCATGTCTTGTGCGGATATCGGTATTGGTCCCAGTGGCGCGTAGCGAGACTGCTTGGATTCAGCTACTTCTAGAGACTTAAGGTATAGCTGCACGACGTCTGCAGCCCTGAAGTCTCCTTTCCATTTTGTATTTACTGTTTATTTAGTTTCCAACAATTGTATTTTGTCCAGACCTTATCTGTAGTACTCTAGATGCTCATGTATTCATGACTCCAGATTCTAGGATATGTTTAGATTAGGTCATTTGGTATTTTTATCAATCTATTTCAAAATATTACAGTGTACTATTAATGTTTTGATTTAATCTGTTAAAACTAGTTAAGTAATTTAATTAACGTTGGCTTGCCTAGCAAGTGAAATGTTAGGTGCCATCACAGTCCTGAGGGTGGGATTCCGAGTCATATAAGTTGGTATCAGAGCACTAGATTGCCTAGGTCTCATGAGTCATGAGCAAGCTTAGTAGAGTCTAGAGGATCGGTAGAGAGACGTTTGTACTTATCTTTTAGAGGCTATAAAGCTTTAGGAACTTCTTTCATTCTCTGTCGTGCTACTTTATTCTATTACTGAGGTTTGAACTATTCTATTCTTGTTCCCTCACAGATGGTGAGAACACGCACAACATCTATAGCCGGGCAAGAGACAGAGCCCCCTGTTGCAGCCACTACTAGGGGTAGAGGACGGGGCCGAGCTCAGCCTAGAGCACGCGCAACTACACTCGTTGCAGAGCCTCAGACCGAGCATGAGGAGGAGATTCCGGTTCAGATCACACCAGTCGGACCAGCTTAGGTCCTAGAGGGATTTATTGCTACTCCCATACTTTAGGACACTCTACTCAGTTTGGTGGGCTTTATGGAAAGTGTGGCCGAGCCGGAATATTTCTTATGGCACTAGTTGTCTATAAGGCTAAGGGAGGAGCTCAAACTCCCGCTACTCACACTTTGGAGCAAATGGCTCCCTTGTACCTGACTCTGGCTATTTTTGCAGCTGAGATAGTTCAGCCTTTTATTGCTGTACAAACCAAGGAGAGGCCCGCGATTTCTTCAGAGGTATTGATGAGGTTGGATAAGTTCACAAAGCTCTTTCCTATTCATTTTGGTGGTACGTCTTCTGAGGATCCACATAATATTTTGGACCGTTTCCATAAGGTGTTGCACAACAGGGGTATTGTGAAGTCCAATTGAGCCGACTTTGCAGTGTTTCAGATGACCGGTTCTTCCAAGAGATAGTGGTAGGATTATGAGAGGAGTAGGCCAGCATGTTCACCGCCACTCACTTGGGATCAGTTTTCGCAGCTATTTCTGGAGAAGTTCATTCTTTTTACTTAGAGGGATGAGTACCGCAGGCAGTTGAAGTGTCTTCAACAGGGTAGACTGATTGTTACCCAGTACAAGACCAAATTTGTGTACCTAGCCCGCCATGTAGCTATCTTGATTCCTACTAATAGAGAGAGGGTGAGGAGATTCATTAAGGGTCTTACTTTTGGTATCAGGCTACAGATGGCCAAGGAGACTAGGGATGATATTCCTTTCTAGAGGGCCGTAGAGATTACTAGACGGATCGAGATTATTCGTGGTCAGGGTAGAGAGGCGGTATCTGAAAAGAGCCCTCGCATTTTGGTGGTTTCAGTGGTGCCTCATATGGAGGCAGATGTTCATTTGGTAGAGGCTATCCTACAGGCCGATTCAATCAGCTCTCTAGGTAGCCCACGGTGCTTCAGGAAGTCGTGGTTCTTATGGGTCTCGTTCTGAGAAGCCATCATTCTGTACACCTTCAGCTCCTATTAGTGCACCACCACTACAGAGTTACTACAGTGGTTATCTGGGCTGTTAGGGTCAGTCTCAGCTTAAGCAACCACAATAGCGAGAGAGTATTTTGAGTGTGGAGGTACGCGTAGCGAGACTGCTTGGATTCAACTATTTTGTTGGATTCAACTACTTTTGGAGAGTTGAGGTATAGCTGCACGTCGTCCGCAACGCTGAAGTCCCCTTTCCATTATGTATTTACTGTTTATTTAGTTTCAAACATTTGTATTTTGTCCAGACTTTATCTGTAGTACTCTAGATGCTCATGTATTCATGACTCCATATTCTGGGATATGTTCAGATTACGTCATTGGTATTTTTCAATCTATTACAACTATTACAGTGTATTATTAATTTTTCAATTTAAACTGTTAAAAGTGGTTAAGTAATTTAGTTAACGTTGGCTTGACTAGCAAGTGAAATGTTAGGCGCTATCACGATCCCGAGGATGGGATTCTGGGTCGCGAAAAATCTAAATCCCCAGAACCCGGTGTCACAAGTGCATGAGCATTTACTCGAATCTACAAATCTACTACAACAACTGTCTGGAATAGAAAATAGTAAAAATACAGTAAGTGGATAGGATGGGGACTCCGTGTGCTGCAGATCGTAACACCGAGAGCAGTTCAACACAAAGTCTCTTCAGCATATGCGCCTACGTGCCCGGATAACCACCAAATGTACCTGTCTCAGTACCTGCACAATTAGTATAGAAGTGTAGTATGAGTATGTAGTCAACGCGTACATAGTAAGTATCTATCCTAACTGTGAAGAAATAGTAACGAGGGGTCGACATTGACACTTACTAGTGGTCCAATAAATCAAGTGCAATGAAGGTAGACATGTGTGAAGCATGGAAAGTAAAGCAGTAAAAACAAATTTATGTACATAACGCGATCCTTAACTTAAGAGTAAACACAAAATCCTCGAATACCCAATACTACCGTGAATGGAATATATATCAAGTCAATAACCACTAAAATATCACATCTTGTAATGACCAAGCCGATCATTTTGTGTATAGTAGCCCTGTTTACTTATTTATCTCTCCTTCTATGTTCATTTGTGGTTATGTGACTTGCAGGGGTAGTTGGATTGGTTTCAGAGTGAATTGGGACACTTAGTCCCAAGATTGGAAGCTTAAGTTGAAAGATTTGATTAGAGTTTGACTTTTGTATAGACGACTCCGAAATGGATTTTTGATGGTTCTGATAGCTTCGTATAGTGATGTTGGACTTAGGCATATGCCCGTATATTGATTTGGAGATCCGTAGGTTGTTTTGGCTTGAATTGGCGAAAGTTGACGGTTTGGAAGGTTGAGAGGTTTGACCGAGAGTTGACTGTCACGATCCAAAACTTAGACAGTCGTGATGGCGCCTAACGTTGTACTAGGCAAGTCGACACTGAAAAAAAAAACTTCCAACACTTTTAAATGAAAAATAAAACAACACAGGTTTAAATCATCAAACTCTCAAAAAAAATAAACTGGATAGAAGGTCAAAACCCAATATGGAAATTCCCAACATCAGGGTGTCACTGAGTACATAAGTGTCTATAAAACACAAGTCTAGAAATACTGTCTATGATAGTCTGAAACTAAATACATAAAGCGGAAAGATAAGGAAGGAGAGACATGGTCTGCGAACGCCGGGCAGCTACCTTAGAATCCCAAAACGATCAGGCTGCACAGAAAATCAGCACCCACGGTGTCCGAAAACACTTGGATCTGCACACGAAGTGCAGGGTGTAGCGTGAGTACAACTAACTCAGTAAGTAACAAGACTAAATAATGGACTGAAAGTAGTAATGAGCTTCACAGATATAGCTAAATTACATAGGAAGATAGGCATGCTTTAAAGCTCGATAATTAAGGCCAAAACAGTTAATTCATGTCAAGTTCAATTGAAACAGGATATAATATCTCTTAGAAATTACATGAAAGTGATATATGCCAGATGAAGTGAAACAGTAATGAAATCAAGTGTAAAATCTCAGAACAATAGTCACTCAGTCCTCCACTTCACTCCAACCTCAGAGCCACTCGTTCCTCATATCCTCTCATTTCTCTCAGTCGCTCGGCACTTGCACTCAGTAGTTACCTGCGCTCACTGGGGGTGTGTAGAGACTCCGGAGGGTCTCCTTCAGCCCAAGCGCTATAACCAGCCAATCATGGAATAAATCAATCAAACATGCTGCCGCGTGCATCCCGATCCCACAAATTTCCTAACCATCAGGACCTCGGCCTCACTCAGTCATCAAGCTCTCCAGTCTCTCGGCTCTTAGTAATCATGATAATCAACCCAAACAACAATGATATAATGTATCAATAAAGAAAAATAGAGACTGAGATTAAATATGCATGTAAAACTGCGACTGAGTACAAAACAACAATTTAGTATATAATTCAACATGTACATGACCTTTGTGGATCCCTACAGTGCCAACACATAGTCTAAACATGATTTCTAACATGATTTGCCGTTCAATTTCTATAGAACATGGAGAATATACGAATAACAACAGATTTTTTCAACTATTCAGTTCCATGGAATTGACCAAGTCATAATTTCTATGGTTTACGCCCACACTCCCCATCACCTAGCATGTGCGTCACCTCAAAACCAATCACATGGTACATAATACAAGGTTTCATACCCTCAAAACCAAATGTAGAATTATTACTTATCTCAACCCGTGCAAATATCTACTCCAACACACCTTTGCCTCGTGAAATAGCCTCTGAATGGCTCGAATCTAGCCACAAACAATTTGATACAATCAACACAAGCTAAAGGAATCAATTCCATAACAAAATACTAAGCTCTTAATCAAAAGTAAAAAAGTCAACTCCAAAGTTGGCCCCCGGGGTCCGCGTCTCGAAATCGGGTAAAAGTCACAAAATTCGAACACCCATTTAACCACGAGTCCACCCATACAAAAATTACTCAAATCCGATACCAAAATCTCGATCAAAACTTCAAAATTCAACCTAAGAACTTTCCACCATTTCCCCCCAATTTTCAACCCCAAATCACTAATTTAATGATGAAATCAAAGACATAAACATGGGAATTAACCAAAACTAGGTAGGAATCACTTACCCCAATCATCCATTTGAAAATCTCTCCAAGATTCGCCTCTCACCGAGCTCCCAAAATAAATGTTTTGTTATGAACTCAAACCCTCATTTTTTGAAATTTAACACTGCTGCCCAGCTATACTTCATCGCGAACATGACTTTCTCCCTGCGTTCGCGAAGCACAAAACAGTCTGCCTCTCTAATTTGCCTTATGCAAACGCAGAGACATCCACGCGAACACGAACAAAATGCTTCCTCAAACCTACGCGATCGCGGCCCTCTTCACGCGATCGTGAAGAACAAAAGTGTGACCCTAGCTTCTGCCTCATATATCCTATGCGAAAGCGACCTTAGCCACGCGTTCGCGAATCACAACATCCCACAACTACGCGATCGCAGCCTCCTTCTCGCGAATGTGTAGAACAAAGCCCTCCACTGCCCAGCTAAGCCTACGCGATCACGGACCTTCCCACGTGATCGCGTATCAGGAAACTAGATCAGTGCACCAGAAAATCTGCAGCTATAACACTAAGTCCAAAATTTATCCGTTAACCATCCGAAACTTACCCGAGGCCCCCAGGACCTCAACCAAACGTACCAACAAGTCCTAAAATATGATACGAACTTAGTAGACCCTTCAAATCACATCAAACAACATCAAAAACAGGAATGGCACCCCAATTCAAGCCTAATGGAACTAAGGAAATCTAAATTCTACAAACGATGTCGAAACCTATAAAATCACGTCCGATTAACCTCAAATTTTGCACACAAGTCACAAATGACACCACGGACCTACTCCAACTCCCCGAACTGCAATCCGAGCCCGGTAACCACAAATTCCACTCTCGGTCAAACTTTCAAATTTTCAATTTTTGCCATTTTAAGCCTAATTAAACTATATACCTCCAAATCACAACTCGGACATGCTCCTAAGTCCAAAATCACACAATGGAGCTAACGGAACCATAAAAACTCCATTCCGGAGTCGTTTACACATAATTCAACATCCGGTCAACCATTTCAACTTAAGCTTTCAACCTTGAGACTAAGTATCTCAATTCATTCCGAAACCTCTCCCGACCCGAACCAACTACCCCGGCAAGTCATGTAGCAACAGTTAAGCATAAAATGAGCAGTAAATGGGGAACAGGGCTACAACTCTCAAAATGAACGGCCTGGTCATTACATCCTCCCCCTCTTAAATAAATGTTCATCGTCAAACGGGTCTAGAAACATACCTAGAGTCTCAAATAGGTGTGGATATTTGCTTCGCATCTCCCGCTCGGTCTCCTAAGTAGCCTCCTCAAATGGCTGACTTCACCTCTGCACCTTCACTAAAACTATGTTATTTGACCTCAACTTTCAAACCTGTAGATCCAAAATGGCCACCGGCTCCACATCATAAGTCAAATCACCATCCAACTGAACCGTGCTGAAATCCAACACATGAGACGGATCGCCTACATACTTTCGAAGCATAGAAACATGAAACACTGGATGCACACTCGAAAAACTAGGTGGCAAGGCAAGATTATAAGCCACCTCTCCGATCCTTTGAAGTACCTCAAACGGCCCGATATACCGAGGGATCAACTTGCCCTTCTTCCTAAACCTCATAACACCCTTCATGGGTGAAACATTGAGCAGTACCTTCTCCCCAACCATTAAAGAAACGTCATGAACCTTCCTATCGGTGTAACTCTTCTGTCTTGACTACGCCATGTGAAGACGATCCTGAATAAATTTAAGCTTGACCAAAACATCCTGAACCAAGTGAGTACCCAATAGCCTAGCCTCACACGGCTCAAACCAACCCACCGGAGATCTATACCGTCTCCCATACAAAGCCTCATATAGAGCCATCTGAATGCTCGACTGGTAGCTGTTATTGTAGGCAAACTCTGCGAGCGGCAGAAACTAATCCCATGAACCCCCGAAATCAAAGACACAAGCGCGTAGCATGTCCTCCAATATCTAAATAGTGCGCTCGGATTGTCCATCTGTCTGAGGGTGAAATGCTGTATTCAACTCAACTTGGGTGCCCAACTCTCGTTGTACTGCTCTTTAAAACTGTGATATAAACTGCGTGCCCCGATCTGAAATGATGGACACTTGCACACCGTGAAGGAGAACGATCTCGTGGATATAAATCTCAGCCAACCGCTCTGAAGAATAAGTAGTCCCAACTAGAATGAAGTGTGCAGACTTGGTCAATCGATCCACAATTACCCAAATAGTATCGAACTTCCTCAAAGTCCGTGGGAGCCCAACTAAAAAATCCATGGTGATCCGCTCCCATTTCCACTCTGGAATCTCTAGCCTCTGAAGCAATCCACCCGGTCTTTAATGCTCATACTTAACCTACTGACAGTTAAGGCTCCGAGCTACAAACCCCACTATATGTATCTTCATTCTTCTCCAACAATAGTGTTGCCTCAACTCCTGGTACATCTTCCCGGCACCCAGATGAATGGAATACCGCGAACTGTGGGCCTCCTCAAGAATCAACTCACGTAGCCCATCTACATTGGGCACGCAAATCCTACTGTTTCCTCAACACCCCATCATCCCCGATAGTAACAGCTCTGGCTTCGCCGTGCTGAACCGTGTCCTTAAGGACAAGTAAATGGGGGTCATCATACTGGCGCTCTCTGATGTGATCAAATAAGGAAGACCGAGAAACCACACAAGCCAGAACCCGACTGGGCTCCAAAACATCTAATCTCATGAACTGGTTAGCCAAGGACTGAACATCAATTGCAAGATGTCGATCACCAACATGAATGAATGAAAGGCTATCCATACTCACCGCCTTTCTACTCAAAGCATTGGCTACCATATTGGCCTTGCTGGGATGATACATAATAGTAATATATAGTCCTTTAGCAGCTTCAACTATCTCCGCTACCTCAAATTTAGATCCTTTTGTTTGAACAAGTGCTGGAGGCTCCGATGATCCGTAAATACCTCACAAGACACACCGTAGAGATAATACATCCAAATCTCTGGAGGCTCCGATGATCCGTAAATACCTCACAAGACACACCGTAGAGATAATACATCCAAATCTTCAATGAATGAACGATGGAAGCCAACTCCAAATTATTAATAAAGTAGTTCTTCTCATGAGGCTTCAACTGAGGCGAAGCATAACAATCACTCTACCCTCCTGCATCAAGACACACCCAATACCGATCTGGGAAGCTTCACAATACACTGTATAAGAGCCTGAAGCTGAAGGCAAAACTACAACTGGAGCTGAGGTCAAGGCAGTCTTGAGCTTCTGAAATCTCTCTTCACACTCATCCAACCACCTTAAAGTAGAACCCTTTTGGGTAAATTTGGTTAAAGGCGATGTAATAGACGAGAAACCCTCCACAAAGCAAAGATAATAACCGGCCAGGCCGAGAAAGCTCAGAATCTCCGTAGCTGAGGATGGTCTGGGCCAACTCTGAACCGCCTCTATCTTCTTTGGATCCCCCTGAATCCCCTCACTGGACACCACATACCCCAAGAATGCCACTAAACTAAGCTAAAACTCAGACTTGGAGAACTTGGCATAAAGCTTCTCCTCCCTCAACCTCTGCAACACAATCCTCAAATGCTAGGCATGCTTCTCTAGGCTATGAGAGTACACCAGGATATCATCAATGAATACTATGACAAATGAGTCGAGATAAGGCTGAAATATACTTTTCATCAAATTCATGAATGTTACTGGGTCGTTGGGCAGCCCAAAGAACATCACAAGGAACTCTTAATGACCATAGAGTGTCTTGAATGCTGTCTTTAGAATATCCGAGTCCCGAATCTTTAACTGGTGATACTCAGACCTCAAATCGATCTTAAAGAACACCCTCGCTCCCTGAAGATGGTCAAATAGATCATCAATGCGTGGCAAAGGATACTTGTTCTTGATTGTAACTTTTTTCAACTGCCTATAATCGATGTACATCTGCATAGTACCATCCTTTTTCTTCACAAACAAAACCGGTGCTCCCCAAGGCGACACACGGGTCTAATAAACCCCTTATCAAGAAGTTCCTGAAGCTGCTCCTTCAATTCCTTCAACTCAGCTGGTGCCATACGATACAGTGGAATAGAAATGGGCTGAGTGCCCGACACCAAGTCAATCCCAAAGTTAATTTCCCTGTCGGGCGGTATGCCCGGCAGGTCCACAGGAAACACATTCGGCAAATCTCGCACCACCGAAACAGAGTCAATTGTAGGGGTATCAACACTAACATCTCTCAAAAAGGCTAATTAAGATAAACTCCTCGCACTCAAAGCAACTCCTCGGTGCTGGTGATGGGGACTGAAAGGGCCCCCGAGTATCGAGATAATTGATAGAAGGACCTGACATAGATGAACCCTAAACTGATGGAGCACGAGACGAACTCTGAGCCGGAAGGGCACTGAGAGATGACTGACCTTGACGAGCACTTTATGAACTATGACTGGATGATGCACCACGCTGAACTGGACGAGCCATCTAAGCGGGCCTATAAGGATGACCCCTGCGGTGGTAGGACTGCCCTTAGAAGGAACACCACCGAAACCACCTGAACCTCGAGGTCTCTGGCCTCCCTCTCCTCACGCTCCCGTCTACGGACTATCATTATCTGCCGAGCAATATCAACCACCTCGTCAAAAATAACACCATATACCCTCTCCTGAGTCATAGGCAACCGCAGCTGATATGTGAGGCTATCAATGAACCTCCTAATCCTCTATTCTATTAGTGTGAACCAACCAAACTGCGTGATGATCCAACTCTAAAAACCTCATCTCGTACTAGGTCACAGACATGCCCTCCTGACGTAGCTGCTCAAACTGTCTGCGCAGCTCTTCCATGCTAGACTGTGGCACGAACTTCTCCAAGAAGAGAACGAAGAACTCTTGCCATGAAAGTGGTGCTGTACTGACTGTCCTGCGCCTCTCATAAGCCTCCCACCATCTGAAGGCAGTCCCAGTAAACTGAAAAGTAGTGAACGAGATCCCACTGGTCTCCAGAATACCCGCCATGCGAAGAATCCGCTGGCACTTATCCAAGAAGCCCTGGGCATCCTCTGACTGAGTCTCGCCAAATTTTGGAGGCTAAAGCCTCCAAAATCTCTCTAGTCTCCTCTGCCTATCATCAGTCATAACGGGACCCATATGGGCTCGAGCAGCTGAGACCTACTGGGCTGGTAGTATCCCCGGAGTCTGAAGTCCATGCATCACCTGCTATGGTGTACGGGCAGCGGGAGTCTGAGTACGTCTCCCGGCCTGAGAGGTGGCTGCTACGATCAGAATAGAGATCGCCTGAGCAAGGCTGGTGCACAAAATCAATATCTGAGCCAAATCCTCCTGAAGGCCTGGGATCACAATGGGCATAGCTGGTGCTTGAGATGCCCCCACTGGCTCACCCATATCTGGTACCTGCTCATGAGCTGGAGAAACTGGTGGATCTGCAGGTGCTGCTCTAGCTGTTGTACGAGCTGCACCTCTGCCCCTACCGCGGCCCCTACCATGACCTCAGCCTCTCACGGCCCTAGCCTGTGGTAATGATGGCTATCCGTCCTGTCCAGTAGCACGTGTCCTCTTCATCTGTGAGAGAATAAAATAATAGAAGTTTAGTTCCCGGAATCAACAAATCCGCACGATAAGAATACAAGAATGTGAAGTTTCCTAAGGGTTCGACAACCTCTCGAAGATAAGTACAGAAGTCTCAGCACCGATCCGCAAGACTCTACTAAACCCGTTCATTACTCGTGAGACCTATGTAACCTAGGTTCTGATACCAACTTCTCACGACCCAAAACTTATCCTATCGTGATGGCGCCTATCGTGGTACTTGGCAAGACGAAACTTCAAAAAAAAAAAAAAATACTTCCAACACTTTTAAATGAAAAATAAAACAAGACAGGTTTAAATCATCAAACTCTCAAAAACAAAAACTGGATAGAAGGTCAAAACCCAATACGGAAATTCCCAAAATTAGGGTGTCACTGAGTACATGAGCGTCTATATAACACAAGTCTGGAAATACCTTGGAATCCTGAAACGATCAAGCTGCGCAGAGAATTAGCACCCACCGTGTCCGAAAACACCTGGATCTGCACACGAAGTGCATGGTGTAGGATGAGTACAACCAACTCAGTAGTAACAAGACTAATTAAGGGACTGAGAGTAGTGAAGAGCTTCACATATATAGCTTAATTACTGTAATTTCAACATAGGAATATAGGCATGCTTTCAAGTTCGACAATTAAGGCCAAAACAGTTAATTCATGTCAAGTTCAATTGAAACAGGATATGATATCTCTTAGAAATTACATGACAGTGATATATGCCAGCTGAAGTGAAACAGTAATGAAATCAAGTGTAAAATCTCAGAGCAACAGTCACTCAGTCCTCCCGTTCACTACAACCTCACAGTCACTCGTTCCTCACATCCTCTCATTTCTCTCAGTCCTGTGCTCACTGGGGGTGTATACAGACTTCGTAGGGGCTCCTTCAGCCCAAGCGCTATAACAAGCCAATCATGGTATAAATCAATAAAACATGATGCGGCGTGCATCCTGATCCCATAAATATCCTCACCATTAGGCCCTCGGCCTTACTCAGTCATCAAGCTCTCCAGTTTCTTGGCTCTCAGTAATCATGATAATCAGCCCAAACAACAATGATATAATGTATCAATAAAGAACAATAAAGACTGAGATTTAACATGCAAGTAAAACCGTGACTGAGTAGAAAATAACAATTTAGCAGATAATTCAACATGTACACGACCTCTATGGGTCCCTACAGTGCCAACATATAGTCTAAACATGATTTGCAGTTAAATTTCTATAACACATGGAGAACATACATATAACAATAGATTTTTCAACTATGTCATTCCATGGAATTGACCAAGTCACAATTCATACAGTGCACGCCCACACGCCCGTCACCTAGCATGTGCGTCACCTCAAAACAAATCACATGACACATAATAAGGGGTTTCGTACCCTCAAAACCAAATTTAGAGCTGTTACTTACCTCAAGCCGTGAAAATCTCTATTCCAACACACCTTTGCCTTATGAAAGTGCCTCCAAAGGCCTCGAATCTAGACAAATAATTCGATACAATCAACACGAGCTAAAGGAATCAATTCCATAAGAAAGTACTAAGCTCTTAATCAAATGTCAAAAAGTCAACTAAAAAGTTGGCCCCCGGGACCGCGTCTCGGAATCTAGTAAAAGTCAGAAAATCCGAACACCCATTCAACCATGAACCCACCCATACCAAAATTACTCAAATCCGATACCAAAATCTCGATCAAAACCTCAAAATTCGGCCTAAGAACTTTCCTCCATTTTCCCCCAATTTTCCACCCCAAATCACTAATTTAATGATGGAAGCAAAGACATAAGCATGGAAATTAAACAAAACTAGGTAGGAGCCACTTACCCCAATCACCCATTTGAAAGTCTCTCCAAGAATCGCATCCCACCGAGCTCCCAAAAACAATTTTGTGTTATGAACTCAAACTCTCATTTTTTGAAATTTAACAACATCCCACAACTACGCGATCATAGCCTCCTTCTGGCGAACACGTATAACAAAGTCCTCCACTACCCAGCTAAGCCTACGCAATCGCGGACCTTCCCACGCGATCGCTTATAAGGAAACCAGATCAGTGCACCAGAAAATCTGCAGCTATAACACAAAGTCCAAAATTAATCCGTTAACCATCTGAAACTCAGCCAAGGCCCCCGATACCTCAACCAAACGTACTAACAAGTCCTAAAACACGATATGAACTTAGTCGAGCCTTCAAATCACATCAAACAACATCAAAAACTCAAACCGCACCCCAATTCAAGCCTAATGGAACTAAGGAAATTCAAATTCTACAAATGATGCTGAAACCTATCAAATCACGTCAGATTCACCTCAAATTTTGCACATAAGTCACAAATGATACCACGGACCTAATCGAACTCCCCGAACCCCAATCTGTGCCCGGTAACCACAAAGTCCACTCTCGGTCAAACTTCTAAATTTCCAACCTTTTCCATTTCAAGCCTAATTCAACTATAGACATCCAAATCACAATCCAATCATGTTCCTAAGTCCAAAATCACCTAACGGAGCTAACGAAACCATCAAAACTCCATTCCGGAGTTGTTTACACATAAGTCAATATCCGATCAACCATTTCAACTTATGTTTTTAACCTTGAGACTAAGTGTCTCAATTTATTCTGAAACCTCTCTGGACCTGATCCAACTACCCCAACAAGTCATATAGCAATAGTAAAGCATAAAATGAGCAGTAAATGAGGAACATGGATAAAACTCTCAAAATGATTGACCAGGTCGTTACATTGACTTTGTTGATGTTGGGATCAGATTTTGATTACGGAAGTTGGAAAAGGCCGGTTGTGTCATTTATGAGATCAACTCAACCAATAAAGAAATCGTGTAATGGTAAAATTGGTAACAACTCGAAATAAAGAATATATGCACAACTTTGGCAAGTAAAGAATGTGACATGTAACAACAACTTTAAATTAGGTAGGTAATAGTAAACATGACGAATAAAAGATATAACATCTGCTAACAATTCCAATAAATACATAAAGGATGCCTAAGAGTATAAACCGATAGAATTTCCACTTATAAGCCCGGGTACGTACTCGTCACCTCACGTAAATGGCTTTCACATTACACAAATAGCACAAACAACTCAAATCCTAAGGGGGTAGTTCCCCCACACCATGTTAAGCAAGATACTTAGCTCAACGAAGCTAGACCGATACACGAAAATGCCCTTCTCGAGTGAAACAACCTCCGAATGGCTTAAATTTAGCCAAAATAACTTCATAACATAAATAAAACTTATAGGAGATAATTTCGGATAATAAAGCTTCGGTTTTTAAATAAAACTAAAAAGTCAACCCAAAAGTCAACCCCGGGCCGCACCTTGGAACCCGATAAAAATTCACAAAACCCGAACATCCATTCCGATATGCGTCCAACAATACTAAAATTATCAAATTCTGATATCGAATCGCCTTCAAATCCGCATATTACATTTCAAAAAAATTTACAAAATTTTCCCTTTTCTTTCATTCAATTCCCTAATTTAATGATGAAAATAATTATAGAATCATGAAATGAAATCAATTTCTAATATAGAACACTTACCCCCAACAAACACGTGAAGAACCCCTCCAAAATCGCCCAAAACCGAGGCTTCCAACTCAAAAGAATGATGAAAATGACCAACCCTCGTCTCTTAACATTCTGCCCAGGGATCGCAATTGCGGAATAGTAGCTGCATCTACGGCGTCGCTTTTGCGACCAAAATTCCGCTCCTGGGGATTCCACTCAATAGACGACCCCTCGCACCTGCAGAAAAAACTCTGTTTCTGCACAAACGCAGGTGCGAACAAAACTTACGCATTTGCGCTATCGCATCTACGATCCATAATTCCGCTTCTGTGGACGCGCAAATGCGCCCAGCATTCTGCTTCTGTGGGCTTCCCCCATCCAGTCATGATTCGCTTCTACGACCAAAGTACCGCATCTGCAGGCTCGCATCTACGACCAGCCCTCTGCAGATGCGGACACACTAGAACCTCTGGCAACAAACATTATCCAAAATGGTCCAAAATAATCTGAACCTCGTCTGAAACTCATCCAAGCCACTCGATACCCCGTCCGAATATACCAACAAGTCTCGTAACATAACACTGATGTACTAGGCCTCAAATCACATAAAAACTATGAATGGCACCTCGAATCGAACTTATGAATTTTCAAATCTTCCAACTTCCAAAACCCGTGACGAAATATATCAGATCAACCCGGAATAAACCCAAATTTTGCACACACGTCCCAAATGACATAACGAAGCTATTCCGATTCCCGGAACCAAAATCCGAACCAGATATCATCATAGTCAACTCTAGGTCAAACTTATGAACATTTCAAACCTTCAAATTTCCTACTTTCGCCAATTAGTGCCGAAAAATTCTAGGAATATCCAAATACAAATCCGGGCCTACGTCCAAGCTCAAAATCACCATCCGGACCTAACGGAACCATCAAAACTCTGTTTCGGGGTCAAATACACAAAAGTCAAACTTGGTCAATACTTCGAACTTAAAACTTCAATCATAAAATTCATTCTTCCAACTAATTCTGAATCATTCGAAAACTAAACTTGACCACACACACAAGTCATAACACATAATACAAAAATGCTCAACATCTTAAGCCACCGAACGGGACGCTAATTCCCAAAACGACCAGTAGGATCGTTATATTCTCCCCCTCTTAAACAAATGTTCGTCTTTGAACGTGCTAAGAACCGTTCCGAGGTCATTAAATCACTGAATGTACTCACCATATATATACTCTTGGGTGATCCCATGTTATCCCAATCCACATAGGCGCGACAACACTATCTCAACTAAAAATTATTCCTTCCACCCACACTAGTAAACCTTAGAACCAAATTTCTCACCATCTGATCATTTCCAGAAGACCCGATTCCCACATCAACACACGGTGTAAGCCTCAACCAGCTGCAAAAACTCATGCCTACACCCACCAAGTACAACCACACAATATAACACATCACACATATGCCCATAACAACATTTCTGATCACAATAGCTGCCCATAATCAAATCCACCACCGGTAATTAACCTCATATCATCCAGAACCTTATTCCAAAGATTCACAACACTGACAACGATGCAAGAAACATGAATACCTCCTAACCATTTGCCCGAATCAACAAGTCACATCTAACGCCACCTGGGCACACACCGCGAAAGCCAAAACCCAATAAGCACAACGCAAATATGACTAAATATGAAAAGAGAAACACATGAGAGAACTATCGAACAAGCTCGACAAGCACAACTACCTATCAGTACCATACTACGAATCAATTCCACAAGGGAGAATCAAAACATATGAACTATTCACAACGATCTCATCCTGATATAACTCCACTGCGGCATGTAGCCCGATTCAAACATATCAAATCACATGAAGACGCGAAGGTCTCACCCTCAACTTAGAATCACAAGTAAAATACACATCGTACCAACTGAAAACTTCAACTAACTCAATTCCGCAAAACAAAATCACAACACGTAATGAACGCCTCATACGGGTAGAGCATCTAAATTACCAATTGTAACCAAACCATCCAAAATTCACATCAAAACCTACCAAAATAAGTAATAGAAATATCACTTCAAGCCTCATAGTTCTAAATAGTGAACAAAACAAAATGATAGACACGTGCTACCACCATAGAATCTCCCAATAGGGGTAAACACATAAGCAGAGTACAAAATCACGAAATTCACTCACATGTGAAGCGTGATAGGAGGACACACCTCGATAAGTAGAACCGAATCAAGATAAGCATAGTTCTCCTCTATAACAATCGAAATCATACATGTAATGTCACCATCTGGTGCACCGACCTTAGCCATACCATAGAAAACATATCAACGGGTCGGGCCTCCCCCTCTAGGGTGCCCTCTACCCACCTGTCCTCCACCCTTAGTTGTCTGTGCAGGTGGAATAGCAACTAGAATGGATCCCCTAGCCTGAATGCTCTGATGAAATCCGCCTCTCCCAAGTCTGGGACAAGTCTGGCATGTTTGCTCGTACTGAGTCTAAGCCGGATAACTGGAATAATTATTGTAGGAACCCTGTGCATGTGGAGCACCACGAGTAGTCTGAAGTCCGAACTGGACTGGCCGACTGGCCGAGCCTCCACCATGATGGGTCATAGCTGAAGAGTAAAATCCACTGAACCCTCCAGAAATCTGAGACGTCTTGGTCTCCTTAGCCTCCCTTTCCTCACATCGAACACGCTCTAACATCCAGGCAATCTCCACCACCTGCTGAAATAGAGTATCAGTTTGCAACTCCCGAGCCATGCAAAATCTAAGATCATAACCGAGCCCCTCGATGAACCTGCGGACCCACTCTTTGACTGTAGGAACCAAAGTAGGTGCATGAAGGGCTAACTCACTGAACCTGATGGCATACTCTGACACCGTCATGGTTCCCTAAAGTAGCTACTCAAACTCTGCATGCCACGCATCCCGGAGGAGGTCGGGAAAAAACACCCTCAAGAACATCTCTGAAAAATGAGCCCAAATGGGTGGTGATGCATCGGCTGGTCCACCCTCCTCATAAATTTGCCACAACTGATATGCTGCTCTTGACAACTGAAATGTAATAAAAGCAACTCCGATCACCTCCACAATAAGCATGGTACAGAGAATACGGTGAGACTTCTCTAGAAATCCATGTGCATCCTCGATAGTTGTGCTATTGAAAGTAGGTGGACTATACCTCTTGAACCTCTTAGGACTCTTCTGCGCCTCCTCTAATGCCCCTGGCATGACCTTAAGACGAACCGGAATAACATGTTGTACCGGCACCATACCCGAAACCTGACCAATGTGAGCCCACTGCTCTGGAGTATGGGTAGTGGGAATCTGAGCACCTCCCCCAATCTACGAAGTAGATGGTGAAACATAGATCAATCCCGACTGAGCCAATGTACCAAACATGCTTAGGAACTGTGCTAAAGTCTCCGATAGTTCGAGGGTAACAAAAGGCTCCCCCGGTGCCTGTCCCCCAACTAGAGCTACTGGCAGCTCCTCAATCGCTACTCTGACAGTTGCTCTAACTACAACCTGTGCTCCTCCTCGTCCTCTACTTCGGCCCCGGCCTCTCGCAGCTCTAGCAGTGCACGCGGGTGTCTGCTCAGCTGATCCGATAGCACGCGTCCTCACTATCTTTAAGAGAATAGAGATACAAAGGCTCAAACTTCAAAATCAACAAATCCGCATGATATAAATGAAAGAAGTGGAGATTTTTCCTAATATTTCCGTAGCCTCTTAAAGATAAATACAGCCGTCTCCGTACTGATCCGCAAGACTCTACTAAACTTGCTCGTGACTCGTAAAACCTTATGAACTTAGTGCTCTAATACCAAATTGTCATGACCCCAACTTCCCTTAGGATGTCGTGATGGAACCTAGTGTCTAAGAATAGGCCAGCCTGATTACTAACAACGATTAAGCCAATTCTTAACAATGATAACTTGAAACATAGTTTAATATAAGTGCCAAGACAAAAGCGGAATAAGCGCATGCTGCAATAATCATAATAACTTCCCAAGACTGGTGATAAAGAGTCACGAACTCTAGTTAAATACATGGAATGATCTCAAGGATTGAAATACCATACTATTCAAATACAAGCTGACAGTACAAAGAAGGAAAGAACTACAAGGGACTGTGGTGACCAAGCAGCTCTACCTTGAATCCTCGCGATCAACAAGCTAACTCTATCAGGTTCGATATCTCCAATATCTGGCTCTGCACAAAAATGTGCAGATGTTTAGTATGAGTACACCACGGTCGGTACCCAGTAAGTATCAAGACTAACCTCGGTGGAGTAGTGACGAGGTAGAAGTCAAGACACTCACTAGAAAAAACAACTTGTGTAGTATAGAAGTATAAAGCTAATAATGGAAAGTAAAAAAATCAGTAAATGTCAATAAGAATCAACAAGTGATATAAACAGTAAAGCAATAAGAACACCGTAAAGTATCGTCCGAACCAAGTAAGGAACACAAAAGACAACCAACTAATCAAGCTGTGTTTCACAAGTTTCACAATGAATTCACTCTGTGATACCTCATGTCATAGTCACAAGACCAGGGTCTCAACCCACCCACATATAAAACCGCACGGACAACTTGCGTGCTAAAATCACAAACTACCCGGCATAGTCATAGGCTCACAGTCATAATCCGCCTGGCATGGTCACAGGCTCACAATCACAAACCGCCTGGCATGGTCACAGGCTCACAATCACAAACCGCCCGGCATGGTCACAGGCTCACAATCACAATCCGCCCAGCATAATCACAGGCTCACAAATCACAAACCGCCCGGCATAATCACGGGCTCAATAGCAACATAAAAACGGATAATACAAGAATACATGGGCATGATCAATAAATGTCAAGTTTCGTACTCACGAGCTAGTACACGTGGCATGCTACAGTGTATGCTTGTGCAAGTGTACTACTGCAGCCCAAGTCAACAAGTAAGATCAAGGACATCGAATAGCTCATAAAAACAACAAAACAAGTCACGCAAGGTATATGTCAAATACAAGGAAATTCACACCATCACACAAAATTCACCACCACAATGTCTCCAAACCGACACACATCATCCCTGACATTTGCCACCTTTATCTCTCTAATAGCCACCCGTGTCACTCCACCCTGACAATATCATTAACCACCATTATCTCTCAAATAGTCACCTGTATCACTCCGTGTAATGCCACCCGTATCACTCTGTGTAATATCTACCCTTATCACTCCGCCCTGATAATATTATTAGCCACCCTTATCTCTATTATAGCCACCTGTATCACTCTGTGTAATAGCCACCCTTATCACCCCGCCCGGACAATAACACAATAGCCACCCATATTACTGCGTACATTCAACAACAGTGAGATGCCACCCTTATGCCCTGTATAACAACAACGGTGAAATGCCACCCTTATACTCCGCATAACAACAACCCGATCACATAACAATTCATATGTACTATCGTCACAACAACACAACATAATGAACTCGTATCACAAGTGTCTGTAGGCCAAAACCTTTCCAAAGATTCAACGATGTCAATAATTTCACAATAGATAGCCCACATCTCAACACAGCGAGTATAGAATCTCAATAACAACAGCATGAACGAAAAGGTAACTCGGCAAGGAACCACGCCCCTTTTAAACACCACTTCAAGTAAAATAGATTTATGTCTCTCAATAACTTCAATTCCAATTAATTGTTTAAGGATACACTTATTAGTGAAAATATCTCCATGAGATGGCAACTCAACGGATAAAGAACTCACAAAATGGTAAAAGTGGTAACAACTCCAAATAAAGAATATAAGAACAAGTTTGGCAAGTAAAGAACGTGAGATGTAAAGACAACTTCAAATAAGGCAGGTAATAGCGAACATGACGAATAAAGGATATAACATGTGCTAACAATTCTAATAAATACATAAAGGATACCTAAGAGTTTAAACCGATAAAATTTCCACATATAAGCCCGAGTACGTATTCTTCACCTCACGTAAATGGCTTTCACATTACAGATTTAGCACAAATGACTCAAATCCTAAGGGGATAGTTTCCCCACACAAAGTTAGACAAGATACTTACCTCAACAAATCTAGACAGATACTCTAAAATGATCTTCTCGGGGGAAAAAACCTCCGGACGGCTCAAATCTACCCAAAATAACTTCATAACATAAATAAAACTCATAGGAGACAATTCTAGATAATAAAGCTTCGGTTTTTAATTAAATCTAAAATGTCAACTCCGGGCTCGCACCTCAAAATCCGATAAAAATTCACAAAACCCGAACATCCATTCCGATATGAGTCCAACCATACCAAAATTATCAAATTCTGATATCGAATCGCCCTTCAAATCCTCATTTTACATTTTGAAAGATTTTACAAAATTTTCCAGTTTCTTTTATTCAATTCACAAATTTAATGATGAAAATAATTATAGAATCATGAAATCAATTCAATTTCGGATATAGAACACTTACCCCAAACAAACGCGTTAAGAACCCCTTCAAAATGGCCGAAAACAGAGGCTTCCAACTCTGAACAAAATGATGAAAATGACCAACCCTCGTCTTTTAACTTTCTGTCCGGGGATCACATCGGCAAAATAGTAGCCACATCTGTGGCGTCATTTTTGTGACAAAAATTTGCTCCTGCAGATTCCACTCAATAGCCAACCCCTCACAGCTGTAGCAAGAACTCCGTTTGTACACAAACGCAAGTAGCGGAGATGCGCCTAGCAAAAACTCCGCTGCCTTCGCTTCTGCGGTCAATAATTCTGCTTCTGTGGATGCGCAGATGCGCCTAGCATTTCGCTTCTATGAGCTTCCCCCATCCAGTCATGATTCGCTTCTGTGACCAAAGTGTCGCATTTGTGGTTTCTCATCTACAACCAGACCTCCGCAAATATGGACACACCAAAACCTCAGCTAACCAGTATTAACCAAAATGGTCCAAAACAATCTGAATGTCATCTGAAACTCATCCGAGCCACTCGGGACCCCGTCTAAATATACCAATAAGTCCCGTAATATAACACAGACCTGCTCGAGGCCTCAAATCACATCAAACAAGGTCAAAACTACGAATCACACCTCGAATCGAACTTTTGAATTTTCCAATCTTCTAACTTCAAAAACTCGTGCCGAAACATATCAAATCAACCCGGAATGAACCCAAATTTTGCACACAAGTTCCAAATGACATAACGAAGCTATTCTAATTCCCAGAACCAAATCCAAACCCGATATCATAAAAGTCAACTCTCGGTCAAACTTATTGTCACGCCCCAAACTCGGGGAGCGCGACCGGCGCTCAACCGAGTGAACCCGTTCGAGCAAGCCTATTAAACCTTTCCTACCCGACTCATTCATAATCCAAAAAGGGATCGCATCACCATTTGTAAAATAGGAGGGGGGGTCAATTATATAAATATATAAACGCTGCTAGTTTATTTTTCCTTATATACATTATGCCATAGTTGAGTTCCCAGCATACATAAATGTCTACAGAGCCTCTAAGAGTATAAAAGAACAACATGACAATGCCGGAAATAAGGCCCCGACTATACCTCAAAATATGAAAACTTATACAAAAGAAGGACTACGAGATCCCTAGGAGAAATGGGGCTCACCAAGACTGCTGTGAGGAGAGAAGGAGAGCACCACTTATCTGCGATCGGCACTATCTATGATGGAACCACCTACATCCATTCAAATATGTAGCGCCCCCGGCAAAAGGGACGTTAGTACTATCGAATAGAACTAGTATGTAAGGCAAACACAAATCTTAGCAGAATGAACAGTGAAACAAAGAGAAGGCAGTCATAATAATCAATAAGAGTTTCATAGAAATACAAATAAAACACCAAGTAAGGGTCACATAGTTTCCAATTCAATCTTTCCATCTTTTTAGATTAATAATCTTTAGTGCCAAAGACATAACTCACAATGCCACCGTGTTTTTACACGGAGTCCGGTCTCGGCCCGACCGGCAGAGCCATCTCAAGTGAGACATATCCATATCCACAACATAATTCAATAATCCCAATACAAATGCCACCATGTATACAGCATGGCGTCCGATCTCGGCCCGATCGGCTAAGCCATCTCACTTGAGACATAACCTCTTTCAACTGTCCACTCAATTTATATCTCTTTCCCATATTTCATTACATGGCACAAACCACCTCCTTTATTAAATAGTTCTTGACATTTGGGCACATTTTACAATTCAAGTCTTTCCCCTTTTATTCGTTCAAATAACGTCATCATTCATGTCGATAAGAATCATCACATAAGGCATTGCACACATAAGGGAAGGAGCTTGGAAAAATCATAGTTACGTTCTCAAATAGCATTATGCCATGGTAAATATCTAAAACAATTAGGGAACATGAATCTTTCAACCTAACACACTAAGGCAAACAATTCTAGTAAGATCAAGTCGGAACGTACACCAATTATTCGGACACCGAGAGTTCGATTCTAGGAAGAAAAGAGTTAGCCATACATACCTCAATTGTGCTTGTTTAGACTCTACAATTATCCGGAACCTTTAGCAACCTCAATCTATTTTAGCAATATACAAATTGAACCCAAAATTAGGAAAATGTTCATAGTTCTAGTTCACTCTTTATTTTTCCCACACTCTTTATCACATGCATGCAAGATGAACCACTCTCATACCCATGAAGTATTGCCCTAGTACCCCATTATAGCTATGTTTTAAATTAAGAGCTGGGGTGATGAAATCTTACCTTGATAGATGAAGAATTTGGTGCTCTACTTGAGTATTTCCAAGCCTTGAGTGATGGTTGAAGATCAATTGATGAAAATTAGGCCCTCCCTCTAGAACTCTCTCTCTCTCTCACACTAGAAATATGAGAAATGAGCTTCAAAATGGACTAAATAGGTGTTTTAACGGAATGGGGGTTGGGTTTTAAATTATGAAAAATGGTGCCCCGACACAGGTCTGCGGTTGCATATGCGACCGCATAATGGTTATGCGGTCCGCAAAGTGACCGCAGAAATGGCCCTCAGGGGCCTGGACATACGGCCCAGGTATGCGACCAGTATGCGGTCCGCATACTCATTCTGCGATCGCATAATGCACCGCAGAACTCCCTCCGCAAAAACTCAAGAGGGATTATTCGATCGAGATGCGGTCCGCATATTGATTATGCGGTCGCATAATCGACCGCAAAACTGATCTCAAGTTGGCCAAATTTACTGCTTCACTCTGCGGCCATTATGCGGTCCGCAGAGTGATTATGCGGCCGCATAATGGGCCGTAGAAATGCGTTCTTCTGCGAAACATTTTCCTCTCAGTCCGTAGGGTACTGTTCAATCCAAAAAGTCCGTATAGTAATGCAGGAATCTATCTTGGCACCACGAAACCCCGAGTATTTTGGTTAAAATTTTTACGGGTCCTTACACTTATAAACATTTCTAAACTTCAAATTTACAACTTTCGCCAATTATTGTCGAAACCTTATAGGAATATCTAAATGCAAATTCGGGCATATACACAAGTACAAAATTATCATCCGAGCCTAATGGAACCATCAAAACTCTGTTCCGGGATCAAATACACAAAAGTCAAACTTGGTCAATACTTTCAACTTAAAGCTTCAATCATGAAATTGATTCTTCCAACTAATTCTGAATCATCCGAAAACCAAACTCGACCACACACGCAAGTCATAACACACAATACAAAGCTGCTCGAGACCTTAAGCCACTGAATGGGACACAAATTCTCAAAACGACCGGTCAGGTCGTTACAAAAAGTTTCTTGAATTTCATAACTCATACATATATTCGTGACTGGGGCTAGTGACCCGTCAAAGTTTCACTATTCCTTTGGGATTAGGCTGAAAGCCTCAATAGTACTAGTATGGGATCGGGCAGTTCACCTCGATAGTATTATGAGATGCATCTTTGGATCGGGGTGTAGGACATCCGTAGTGTACACTATTATTATGGGATCGGGTCTTTCACCTCGGTAGAATTGTGCGTAATTTTCGATAACGAGTCAGCATATTTATGAATTTATATGACTTGAGACATGTCACGAACATAATTTTCCGCCTTAGGATGTCGTGACAGCTCCTAGTCTCTAAGACTAGGTAAGCCTAACAAACAAGAGAATATAATAGAAATAAAGATTGAAAACATGATATAAACTAATAAGCCTCAGAAAGATCTCAATACTAACCACAATACAACATTTCCAAACACTCGGTGAGACTGAGTCATAAGCTCTATAGAAAGTACTAAAAACTCAACATACATCACTGTCTGAATAAAGGATAAACAATAATAAGAGATAGCAGAAGGCGAATCTGAGGCATGCAGACGTTGAGCAAGTATACCTTGATGTCTCCAAAGGTAGCAAATCAATCACTAGCGCCCGACACGAGCAGATGTGCCTGGATCTACACAAAAATGTGAAGAAGTATAGTATGAGTACACCACAGCGTTACCCAGTAAGTATCAAGCCTAACCTCGGTAGAGTAGTGACGAGGCCAGGTCAAGACACCTACAAGGATAAAATAAACTATACAAGGTATAACATGGTCTAATAATAAAAGGAGATAAAGTAACTGACAAGTAAGTAGTTCAATAATGTAGACTAACCACGAAAATATAACGGGAAAGGAACCTAGGAGTGAAAACATGAGGAAAACAACAAGTTGACAAGTAAGGATAATTACAAGTACGACAATGAAGAAACATCATGAGCTACTCAACCAACAAGCCTTTTAACATGAGAGATGGAACAAGAATCACAACCGAGGTACCTCCTTGTTTCTACATTTCACAATTTCAATCACAAACTTTCCTTCTATCACCGCGTGAGCCTTGCATTTAGTTTTAAAAATCATTTCTCCGAAATAGCTACATGCGTTTTAGCTCACCTTATCTCACCGCGTGGCTTCAAGTAGTTCCACTACTAGCAACACGCGTATCAATCCCACCTTATCTCACCGCATGTGTATCAACCCCTATCCTTATACCACCGCATGTGTATCAACATGACAACATAATAATAACTCGCACCACAAGTGCCCATATGCCACAACTTGCAAAAAATAAACAATAGCAATATTTCCACAACAGATAGTCCATTTCTCAATCACAATATATACAAGATCTCGGTGGCAACAAGATGAATGAGGGATACTCAACAAGGAAAGATACCTCAACAGTTAACAAATTCATATCAATGTGATAACGGCTTTTACAACTTCAACACTAATAACTCAACAAGAAGATATTCCACGAAATCACAACATCAAGTAAGAGTAATCCAACAATTAAAGGGGTAAAAAGACAATAAGAGAGGTTGTAACTTCAACTATGTACATAAGAGCAATTACGACAATAAAGAGTGTAACAAATGCTAACAACATCAATTAGGGCATGTAAGATTAAATTTAACAGAAAAAAATGTAACATGTTATATCAAGTTCAAGTAGATTCATGAAAGAAGTCTAAAATTCTAACTGGTCAGAATATAACATAGCATGTGTACACACTCATCACCTTGTATACACGACTTTCACATAGTACAATTTGCACAAACAACCAAAATCCTAAGGGGTAGTTTCCCCCACACAAAGTTAGGCAACATATTTACCTCAAACAAGCTAAATCAACCCACTAGTAAGCTTTTCCCGCGAATATCCAACTCAGACGACTCGAATCCAGCTAAAATAACTTATTACCATGAATACAAACCATAGAAAATGATTCTGGATAATAAAGTTGCAATCTTCAAAATAAAATCAAAAGGCCAACTCAAAAAGTCAACCCCAGGCTCGCACCTCGGAACCTGACCAAACTTATAAAATTCGAACACACATTCTGATACGAGTCCAACCATACTAAGATTATCCAATTTTGACCTCAAATAGACCCTCAAACCCTCAATTTATAGTTTAGGATGTTTTCAAAAAAATCCTCAATATTTCCAACTCAAAACACAAATTAAATGATAAAAACAAGGATGGAATCATGAATAATAAGAAAATCCGAGTCAAAAATACTTATCCCAGTCCAAATCTTGAAAATCCCTTCGAAAATCGCCTAAAAGTGAGCTCTATAACTCAAAGTATGAAAAATTACTCTAACCCTCGATCTTATTTATTTCTTCCCAGTGATATCCGTGTTTGCGGCGTCTATGTCGCATCTGCGACTCCGCACCTACAGAAATTCCATCACAAGTGCAGCCTCAACTAAGCTCATGGACTTCCTCTTCTGTGGCACAAACAGTGCACCTACATTTCTACTTCTGCACCAAAGACTCTGCACATGCGGTCTCCCGCCCAAAGTCCAAATTCCGCATCTCCAAGACAATTCTCGCTCCAGCGGTTGCGCATCTACGCACTATTGTCCGCACGTGTGGACACAGTCAATGGCTTCTGCGACCCCATGGCCGCTTCTGCAGTCTCGCACCTACAGCCAAAACCACGTAGGTGCGATCACACTAGAAGCTTTAAGCTTCAGCAATTTCCTTAAGTCCAAACTCAATCCGATATCAATCCGAATCATACCCGAGGCCCTCAGGAGTCCATTCAAACATACCAACACATCCTAAAAAATTATACGAACTTAGTCGAAGCCTCAAATCACATCAAATAACATCAAAATCACGAATCGCACCGCAATTCAAGCTTAATAAAACTAATGAACTTCCCACTTTTAAAATCAATGCCGAATCATATCAAACCAACTCCGATTGACCTAAATTTTGCATAGAAAACATAAATTACACAACGGACCTATTCCAACTTCCGGAACCAAAATCTGACCTTGATATCAACAAAGTCAACTCTCGGTCAAACCTCTCAACCTTTGAAACCTTCAACTTTCCAAATTTCAACAATTCAAGCCAAAACGACCTACGGACCTCCAAATCACGATTCGGGCGCGCCTAAAATAACCATACGAAGCTATCGGAACCATCAAAGCTCCATTCCACATTCATCTACACAAAATTGAAACTCCGATCAACTCTTTCAACTTAAGCTTCCAACCTTGGACTAAGTGTCCCAATTCACTCTGAAACTTTCCCAGAACCAATCCAACCACCCTAGAAAGTCATATAGCCCCAAATGAACATGGGAGGAGTGATAAATAATGAAACGGGGCTACAATACACAAAATGACCGGCCGTGTAGCTACATTCTCCCCCTCTTAAACAAACGTTCGACCTCTACCGAGTATAGAGACGCACCTGAAGTGCTAAAAATGTAAGGATAACGGCTACGCATATCATGCTCGGTCTCCCAAGTTGCTTCCTCGATTGGTTGACTCCTCCATTGAACCTTCACCTGAAGCAATATTCTTTGACCTCAACTTTCGGACCTGCCTATCCCAGATGGCCACCGGCTCCTCAACATAAGTCAAATCTTTGACCAATTAGACTGAGCTAAAATCTAACACATGGGATGGATCACCATAATATTTTTGGAGTATGGAAACATGGAACTTTGGGGAACTGCCGATAAGCTGGGTGGAAATGCAAGTTTGTAAGCCACCTCCCCCACTCTCATAAGGATCTCAAAAGGGCCAATATACCTAGGGCTCAACTTGCTCTTCTTCCTGAACCTCATCACATCCTTCATGGGTGAAACCCGGAGCAAAACCCTCTCTCCAACCATAAATGCTACATCACGAGCCCTCTGATCAACATAACTCTTCTCCCTAGACTGTGTTGTACGAAGCCGATCTTGAATCAACTTGTTTTTCTCCGAGGCACCCCAAACCAAATTAGTGTCCAATAACCTAGCCTCTCCTGGCTGAAACCAACCAACTGGAGAAAGACACCGCCTCCAATATAAGGCCTCACAGAGAAATCTAAATAAGGCCTCATACGGAACAATCTGAATACTCGGTTGGTAGTTGTTGTCATAGGAAAGTCTGCAAGCGGATAGAAAGTGATCCCAGGAACCCCCGAGATCTATAACACAGGCGCATAGCATATCTTTAATATCTAAATGGTGCACTCGGACTGCCCATTTCTGAGGGTGAAATGTTGTACTCAACTCAACTCGTGTACCTAACTCACACTGTATGACCCTACAGAAATATGATATGAACTGCGTGCCCCGATCAAAAATAATGGACACCGACATACCGTGAAGTAGAACAATCTTACGGGTATAGATATCAGCTAGCCGCTATAAAGAATAGGTATTCACAACCGGAATGAAATGTGCAGACTTAGTCAACCGGTCCACAATCACCAAAACTGAATCAAATTTCTTCAAAGTCCGTGGGAGCCCAACAATGAAGTCACGCTCCCACTTCCACTAGGGAATCTCAATTCTCTGAAGCAAACCACCCAACCTTTGATGCTCGTATTTCACCTACTGACAGTTCAAGCACCGAGCCACATACTCTACTATATCTTTCTTCATTATTCTCCACCAATAGTGCGCCTCAAATTTTGATACAGCTTAGCTGCACCCAGATGAATGGAGTACCACGAACTGTGGACCCCCTTAAGAATCAACTCATGCAATCCATTTACATTGGGCACATATACTCGGCCCTGCATCCGCAACACCCCATGATCTCCGATAGAAACCTCCTTGGCATTGACGTGATATACCATATCCTTAAGGACAAGCAAATAGGGGTCGTCATACTAACGCTCTCTGATGCGCTCATACCAAGAAGATCGAGAAACCATGCAAGCTAGAACTCGGCTGGGCTCCCAAATTTCTAATCTCATCAGCTGATTGGCCAATGCCTCAACATCCAATGCTAATGGCCTCCCACCAACTGGAATATATGCAAGTCTACCCATACTCTCAGCCTTTCTACTCAAGGCATCGTCCACTATATTAGCCTTCCTGGGATGGTACAAAATAGTGATATCATTGTCTTTCAAAAGCTCTAACTACCTCTGATGCCTCAAGTTCAGGTCATTTTTCTTGAACAAGTGTTGTAGACTCCGATGATCTGTGAATATCTCGCAAGACATGCCATAGAGATAATGCCTCCAAATGTTCAATGCGTGGAGTACGGTTGCCAACTCTAGACCATGAATGGGGTAGTTCTTCTCACGGGGCTTCAGGTGGAGCGAAGCATAAGTAATCACCCTACCCCCCTGCATCAAGACACACCAAATACAAATTCACGAAGCATCACAACAAACCGTATATGAACCCGATGGTGAAGGCAAAACTAAGACTAGAGCTATGGTCAAGCCAGTCGTGAGCTTCTGAAAGCTCTCCTCACACTCATCAGACTACCTGAATGGAGCACCTTTTTGGGTCAATCTAGTCAAAGGTGCAGCGATAGACAAGAAATCCTCTATGAAATGGAGATAATATCCAGCATAACCAAGGGAACTCAGAATCATAGTAGCTGAACACGGTCTAGGCCATCTCTGAACTGCCTGAATCTTCTTCGGATCTACCTTGATCCCCTCACTAAACATAACATGACCCAAAAATGCCACCGAATCAAGCCAAAATTCACACTTTGAGAATTGTGCATATAACTTCTTCTCCCTCAAGATCTGGAGCAAAATCCTCAAATGTTTCTTATGATCCTCCATGTGACGGGGGTACACCAAGATGTCGTCAATGAATACGATGACAAAAAAGTCGAGATATTGCTGGAATACTCTGTTCATCAAGTGCATGAATGTTGCTGGGGTGTTGTTCAGCCCAAATGACATCACTAGAAATTCGTAGTGACTATACCGAGTCCTAAAAGCAGTCTTCAGGATATCCGGATCCTGAATCTTCAGCTGATGATACCCTGACTTCAAATCAATCTTTGAGAACACTTTGGCACCCTGAAGCTGGTCAAATAAGTCATCAAAGCGTGGCAATGGATACTTGATCTTGACTATGACTATGTTCAACTGCCTATAATCAATACACATCCACATAGTACTATCCTTCTTCTTCGCAAACAGAACTGGAGCACCCCAAGGTGACACACTAGGTCAGATGAATCCCTTATAAAGAAACTCTTGCAGTTGTTTCTTTAACTCCTTCAACTCCGCTGGCGCTATACGATATGGGGGAATAGAAATGGGCTGAGTGTCAGGCGGTATGCCGGAAAGGTCTGCTAGAAACACATCAGGGAAATCTCACTATCGGAACTAACTCAATGGTAGGAGTATCAGCATTCACATTTCTCACAAAGGCTAAATATGCCTCACACCCCTTCTCAACCACCCGCTATGCCTTAAGGAGTGACACACCCCTGCTAGGAATATGATCTAATATACCCCTCCACTCCAATTGCGATAAACCTGGCATAGCTAGTGTCACAGGCTTGGCATGACAATCCATAATAGTGTGATAGGGCTACAACTAGTCCATGCCCAAGATCGCATCAAAGTCTACCATATTGAGTAATAATAGATCAACTCTGGTCTCAAAACTACCAATAACAACTAAACATGACCGATACACACCGTCCACAATAGTAGAATCTCCCACAGGCGTGGACACATATATAGGAGAACTCAAAGAATCATGAGATATATCCAAATATGGAGCAATGTAGGATACACATATGAGTAAGTGGAACCCAGATCCAATAAAACTGAAGCATCCCTGTGATAGATCGGAACAATGCCTGCGATAACACCTTCTGAAGCAGCAGCCTCCATCCTACCTGGAAAAGCATACAATTGATCGTGGTCGTCCCTTCTAGAGCGACCTCTACCTGTTTGACCTCTAACCCTAGCTAGCGGTGCAGGTGGAGCAGAAATTTGAGTAGTAACCATGGCTTGTGGATCCTGTGGAATCTGTGGAGCCAGTGTAATCTGTGAAGGCGCACCTCTCCTAAGTTTGGGGCAATCCCTGACCATATGTCTAGTATCACCACACTCAAAGCAAGCTCTCGGTGAGCGGGGCTGCTAAACCTGACCCTGGCCTGTTCGGTTGGACTGACAACTGAAGGCACCCCTTGCAGGAGGTGCACTAGATAGTGGCTGTGCAAAATGGGCAACCTGAGACCTCGAAGTGGCCGGAGCACCACTAGAAGCTAGAAGTGCTGAATGAACTGGACACCTCACATATCCCTTGTCATGACGGGATGTAGTTGAGGCGTGGGCACCACTATATCCTCCTGAATCCTGAGGCCTCTTAGCCTCCTTGTCCTCTCTCTCACGACCCTGCATACCCTCCAACCTCCATGCGATCTCTACTACCTACTGATATGAAGTATCTATCTCCAACTACCGAGCCATACTGAATCTAATACCATAGTTGATACCCTCGATGAATCTGCGGACTCGCTGTCTAACTATAGAAACCAGGGTAGATGCATGTCGGGACAACTCACTAAATCCGATTGCATACTCTGACACTATCATAGTCCCTTGACGCAGCTGCTTAAACTCTGTACGCCATACATCCTGAAGGGTCTAGGAAACAAACTCTCTCAAGAACATCTCTGAAACTTGAGTCAAAGTAAGCAAAGCTGCATCAGCTGGGCTACCCTCCCCATATGCCTACCACCACTGATACGCTACTCCTGATAGCTGGAATGTAGCAAAAGTAACTCTGCTCGTCTCCACAATACCCATGGTGCGGAGAATACGGTGGCACTTCTCTAGAAAACCCTGCACATCCTCGGTATCTTGTCCAATATAAGCAGAAGGATGATACTTCTTGAACCTCTCAAGTCTCAGTTGCTCCTCCTCGAATGCCACTACCTTACCCTCGGGCCGAACCGGAATAATAGGATGCACTGCATAACTCCCAGGACTTGATCAGCTTGGACTCGCTACTTTGGAGTACACACTACGGGAGTTTGGGCTCCTCCCCGTCCTGAGATATAGCTGGTGTGAGGGGAATCTATCCTGCCTAAGCCAGAGCGCTGAACATGCTCATAAACTGTGATAGGGTCTCCTGAAGTGCAAGGATAACAACAGGCACCTCAGGTGCTTGTCCCCCACCCAGAGCTACTGGTGGCTCCTCAGTCACTATTCGCGCAGGTGCTCTAGCTGCACCACGTGCCCCTCATCGGCCTCTACCCCAGCCCCGGCATCTCACGGCTCTAGCAGGGGGCACGGGTGTTTGATCATCGGATCAAGCAGTGCATGTCCTCACCATCTGTGAGAGGATTGAAAGACAAACTCATATTTCAAAATGAATAAGTTCGAACGATAAGAAATCAAAGAAGTGGAAATTTCCTAACAGTTTCGTAGCATCTCGAAGATAAGTACATACCTCTCCGTACTGATCCACAAGACTCTACTAAACCTGCTTATGACTCATAAAACCTATGAACCTAGAGCTCTGATACAAACTTGTCACGACCCCAATTTCCCGCCCTAGGATGTCATGATGGCACCTAGTCTCTAAGAGTAGGCAAGCCTAACAAACAATAGAATTTGACATAAATAAAGACTGAAAACATGATATAAACTAAAAATCCTCGAAATGATCTTAATACTGAACCACAATATAACATTTCCAAAAACCCGGTGAGACTGAGTCATAAGCTCTACAGAAAGTACTAAAAACTCAACATGCATTACTGTCTGAATAAAGGATAAATAGTATTAAGAGATAGCAGAAAGTGACTCCGAGGCCTGCGGATGTTGAGTAGATATATCTTGAAGTCTCCAAAGCTAGCAAATCAATCACTAGCATTTGGAACGAGCAGATGTACCTGGATCTACACAAAAATATAAAAGTACGCAGTATGAGCACACCACAGCGGTACCTAGTAAGTATCAAGCCTAACCTCGGTAGAGTAGTGACGAGGCCAGGTCAAGACATCTACTGGGATAAAATAAACTATGCAGGGTATAGCATGGTCTAATAATGAAAGGCGAGAAAGTAACAGACAAGTAAGCAGTTCAATAATGTAGACTAACCATGGAAATATAACGGGAAAGGCACAAAGAAGTGAGCACATGAGGAAAACAACAAGTTGACAAGTAAGGATAATTACAAGTAACACAATAAAGAAACAACATGAACTACTCAACCAACAAGATTTTTAACAAGAGAAGTCCCACAAGAATCACAACTGAGGTACCGCCTCATTTCCACATTTCACAATTTCAATCACAATAGTTTCTTATATCACCACATGAGCCTTGTATTTAGTTTTAAAAATCATTTTCTCGAAATAGCTACACGCGTTTCAGCCCACCTTATCTCACCGCGTGGCTTCAAGTAGTTCCCCTACTAGCAACACGTGTATCAAGCCCACCTTATCTCACCGCATGCGTATAAACCCCTATCCTTATATCACCGCATGCATATCAATATCACAACACAATAACAACTCGCAACACAAGTGCTCATATTCCACAACTTGCAAAAAACTAACAATACCAATATTTACACAACAAATAGCCCATGGCTCAATCACAATATGTACAATTATCTTGGTGGAAATAACATGAATGAGGAATACTCAACAAGGAAAGATACCTCAACAATTAACAAAATCATCTCAATGTGATAATGGCTTTTACAACTTCAACATTAGTAACTCCGCAAGGAGATATTCCACGAAATAACAACATCAAGTAAGAGTAATTCAACAATTAAAGGGGCAAAAAGACAATAAAAGAGGTTGTAAAGAGAATTATGACAATAAATAGTGTAACAAATATTAACAACATCAATTAGGGAATGTGAGAGTAAATTTAACAGTAAAAGATGTAACATGCTATATCAAGTAAAGGTAGATTCCTGGAAGAAGTTAAAAAGTCTAAATGGTCAAAATACCACATATAGACTGTGTACACACTCGTCACCTTGTATACACTACTTTCACATAGTACAATTTGCTCAAACAACCCAAATCATAAGGGGTAGTATTCACCACACAAAGTTAGGCAAGATATTTAACTCAAACAAGCTAAATCAACCCACTAGTAAGCCTTTCCCTCGAATACCTATCTCCGGACGGTTTGAATCTAGCCAAAATAACTTAATAGCATGAATACAAACCAGATGAAATGATTCCAGATAATAAAGTTACAATCTTTAAAGAAAATAAAAAAGTCAACCCCGGGCTCGCACCTCAGAACACGACCAAACTTACAAACTCCTAACACTCATTCTGATACGAGTCCAGCCATTCTAAAATTATCCAATTCCGACCTCAAATCAACCCTCAAAACCCTTAATTTATAGTTTAGGAAGTTTTCACAAAAATTTCCAATTTCTCCCACTCAAAACACTAATTATATGATAAAAAACAAGGGTAGAATCATGAATAATAAGCAAATCCGAGTTAAAAGCACTTACCCCCAAATCTTGAAAATCCCTTCCAAAATCGCCCAAAAGCGAGCTCTACAACTCAAAGTATGAAAAATAACTCTAACCCTCGATCTTCTCTCTTTCTACCCAGCGATATCCGCTTATGCGGCCTTTATATCGCATCTGCGACTTCGTACCTGCAAAAAACTCCATCACAAGTGCGGCCTCAATTAAGCTCATGCACTTCCGCTTGTGCGGCAAAAATAGCGCACCTGCATTTCCGCTTCTATGCCAAAGACTCTGCACATGCGGTCTCCCACCCAAAGTCCAAATTCTGCATCTGCGGGACAATTCTTGCACCTACGGTTGGGCATCTGGGCACTACTGTCGAACGTGCGGACCAGTCAACCAATGCCCAAACCACTTATGCGACCCCATAGGTGCTTATGCGGTCTCGCAAAACCACGCAGGTGCAATCACACAAAAAACTTTAAGCTTTGGCAATTTCCTTAAGTCTAACCTCAATCTGATATCAATACGAATTATACCCGAGGCCTTCACGACCCCATCCAACAATACCAACACAACCTAAAACATGATACGAACTTAGTCGAAGCCTCAAATAACACCAAACAACATCAAAATCATGAATCGCACCCCAATTCAAGCTTAATGAAACCAATGAACTTCCTACTTCTAAAATCAATGCTGAATCATATCAAACCAGCTCGAATTGACCTCAAATTTTGCACACAAGTCAAATCAAATTATACTCAAAGACTTGTTATTTAATATTTAAAAGGAATTTTCAACTCCCCGCAAAACGTCAACAAGGTCAACCACGAACTCAAATATATCATTTATTCCCAATTCTATGTTCAATTTCGGGGTCAATACTCAAATATACCATTTGTTAGGTTTTCTTTCAAAATCCCACAGTTCCACTAATTTTAATATTTAAATCCATATATATTCATGTATTTAACTCATAACAAGTAGGAAAAACTTACCTTATGATATATGGCGAAAAAGAACTTCAAGAATCACCCCCAAGTCACCCTACATATGCTCAAAGAACATAAAAGTAAAGAAATAAATTCAAAATTTTTAAATTGGATGTTTAATACACCTGCCAGGCCTCCTTCTTCATGATCACGGTTATTAGCCATGCAATCGCAACTAACAAATGTTCCAGAAACATTTTCTTCATCGCGATCACGACCAACAAGCCCTGAGATCACGATGTCCAAATTGTGTTTGCCTCTTCGCAGACACCCTTCGGTATAATGGGCATAAACTTTTGTACAAAATTTCAAATGGAAAACTGTTTCATTTTCTAAAAATAAGATTCAAGGAAATACAACTTTTAGCTTTGGATCATCTCCAAATTCTTTATAGATTGCAAGATATAAGCTCTCGAAGTTAGACAAATGACAACATATATTCCTTCTACGCGATCACGAGCCTACCTTCTGAGATCCCGATGTCACGCCCCGACCTCGGGGAGCGCGATCGGAGATTTTGTGATGCCTGCTAGATGCTTTCTAACTGAACTTGCCCATGAATAAAGTGAAGGTGCATTCCCATTAAATAGACAATAAGATAATCACGTGAACAACACAATCTCATTACCATTAGTTACTTCATTTATAATTTCCAAAAATACATTACACATTCATAGTTTGAAGTGGAACATGTGATACAATTACAACAATTCTAGTTTGACTTTCCCAACACCATTTCTAATCAAGACTTCAAGTACACATATGAGCAATTAAGAGTCTTAAGTACATTCAGGTTTCTTCCACAATTTGGCATAATAACTTGCATTTGAAACACGACTTGAAGTCATAATATTTTAATACACAACCCATACTTTGAACATATTCTCGAAAGATAACACAATATGATAAGAGCATTCGGAACATATTTTAAACATATACATCTTTCAACACAACGCTTACTTGGGATAATCGAATCTATTAGGAACAACTCAGAATATGGAAATTAGGAACCTGGGCCAACCATACTTGAAACTTACGGTAACATCATGAAATTCGATTCTAAGAGAGAAGTTTAGCCAACATACCTCACTTGAGCGTTTCTTAAATTACTACAATGTTTCGAAAATCCTAGCAACTTTGATCTATTTAGAGACATAATAAAATTGAACCATAATTATGAAGATATTCGTAGTTTAAGCTCGTTTAAGCATTATATCAAACACTAGATGCGCATTATGATTTCAAGGTTCTTCTATGGTGGATTCCTTCATCTCACAACCCAATGTTTACCTATTTAATCTCAACAACCTTCCCACAAACTTTGTTGGTACATGCATGCATAAATAACACTCTCATACCCAAGAATCACACTCCCCATTACCTATCTTCTACCCCAAATTTGAAATTGAAAACTAGGGTATGGAACCTTACCTCTTGGATGAAGACCTTATGAGATTTCCTTGTAAATTCTCCAAGACTTAAGTAAGTATTTATGAACAAAATGTTTAGGGATTCCCTCTCTCTCTAGAGCACTTTCCTCTCCCTAAAATAGTAATTGGAACCCTCTAAAATAACCCCGAAGGTCGTTTTATAAAAATTGGACCGGTTGAAATTTTCCCAAGCTTAAACATCCGAAGCCGGGTCTGTGGCTGTATACCAGACCACAAAACAAGTATGCAGTTCGCAAAGGGGGCCGCAAAAAATGTTCCCAAAAAAGGGTAGGCCTGGTCAGGTCTGCGGCCGTTATGCAGCCCGCTGAACGGTTATGCGGTCGCATAACGCGCCGCAAAATCTCCCTCCGAAAATCTTCATGATGGTTTTGCGACGGATTGTGCGACCCATAAAATGATTATGTGTCCGTATTCTTGACCGCAAAATGATCTTCAAAAATTGGCTCAAGTTCTGTTGCACTCTGCGGTCAATCTGCGGTCCGCGAAGAGGTTCTGCAATCGCATAGTTGACCGTAGAAACACCATGTTCTGCAAAATTTATCCTTCAACTCCCCAACTTACTGTACAACCCAAAAAATCCGTAACACGGCTAGCTTGCTCGCCGTGAAGAATTTCTACAATCCTCAAACACATTAGCCTACCTCGGTACCACGAAATCCCGGGTTCTAGAAAACTTTTACGAGGCCTTACACGCGATTCACAAGGCCTGAAATGCACTTTTCTCTTTGCGATCATGGCCTAGACCTCCATTGTTGTACCCTATTTTGCATTAGTCAATACAAGATTCAACTTGTGATTTCTCTGTTGTTGATGAAAGAGAGTTGTCACCTAATATTTAAAGGTATACTAGGGTACCTATTTAATTACTAAAGGTTATATTCTTTATTGGTCTGCTAACCGGCGAGATTATGGGTAAGGGTTCTTGTTCTTCTAAGGGGAAGGTGTTAGACAGCCCTTAGAATCTACCTGAGGTAGCTCCATAGGACTTAGACTTTATTTAGGACTAATTATTTGTACTAAGCTTTAACTAGTGTTCAAAAGAGTTCAGCTTACCATATATTAGGACATAATATCTATAAGGGAAGAGTATAATTTAAAGTGGATGAGTTTTAAAGAAGAGTTTTTAGGAAAATGATCTTAGTATGTGTATACTTGAAAAGAACTTTGAAGGATGGAATGTTGTATAAAAAAAGTGTGAGAGGGAAGCTATGTTAAAGCACATTGTTTCCTAAATCATAGAAGTTCATATTACCTTAATGTGGTGAAATTGTTAAGAAAATGATCCTGAGATGTACCTTGGTTTTAAATAGAAGACTGTTTGAATGCCTTTGTTTTTGGGGCAGCAACACTTCGGTCCTTTTCGAAATAGTTGATTTCCCTTTTGGAAGATTAAAATCACGACAGTCCTCATTTCTCCTTTTTGAAAGAGGGACTATTGTCTTTGGGCTTCAAAAATCTTTAGGAGAAGAGTAAGCAAAGCATAATAAGTTGATAATAGTTCATGACTAGAAAAGGTCGGACTGGTTGCTAACTAATGCTTATTTTAATCCTAGATTATTTAAGGCTAGCCTAAGTTATTTTAGGTGAGTTAAATGATAAAATAAAGCATTCAATCCAATATATAATTGTCATATACATATGGGATAAACAACATGAAACATAGAAAAGGATAACGACATAGTGCAACTAGAGAATAACAAAAACAGTAAATAAAGAAGTGAAGGGAAAGAAGTGACTCTGGGAGGTTGGGGTCTTAAAAGGCAGGCCCCGCAATAACAGGGGCGAGCGATAGCAGACTCTTGGACCATAGTAGGGCTGGACCATAGAGAAGGTTATCAGAATGACAACACTATATACATAATCATAAATGAAATTTGTAAGGAAGTAAATAAAGTAAAGATCACTGGCAGTATCTAAATACTAAAAAAAGTCATATTAATGTGGAGGTTATGCCTAGTAAATTATATACATTGAGCACCTTTCGTTTTTATTAGACACCAAACCCAAAGAGAGTAATAAGTGTTAATGAATTAAAATCTAAGGAGAGAATTCTACTCAAGGCCGATGACTCCTTTGAATCCCCCGACACTTCAAAGTTCCCAAGGGACTCAAGGCCCAGGGCAATGCTTGTGCCAGGGAGAGCAGCCCAACCTAGAGTTAAACTCTATGCCCAAATACCTTTAACCACTAACTAGTAACTCTTCCCTATAGGTTTCAATGCCAATGAGGCTCTTTTTAATTCAAATCAACCACTATGACACTTTCTACCACAGAAGCATACTTTTCCTCAGTAGAATAACACAGGAAAAACATATAAAAAACAATCACCATTTCATATAACAATACTTTCAGCTTTGTGTGATAGATTAACATACTAGATAGACATGAGGCTCTAATTCCACATATACACATAGACAGGAACATCATACTATTTTTCTAAAGAGACATACAATTGGAATCACACATCTCAGAGATAGATAAATAGCACATAGTTTATAGTTGCAACAACTTTGGGATACAGATACTAATGCCTCAACATTGATTACAGATTAGTTTGATACCAGACACTATCATGAGAATGCACCTAGGTTAATAACATTACTTGAATCCATTGAGATCCTTAGTACAGATTACGACAATGACACAAGAAAGTTATTTCCCTTAGCCAGTAACAATAAAGGGTTTCTCCTATACCGGATTCAATCTAGAATGGCAAGGGAAAGGAAGGACTGAGTATAATTTTAAAACAATGTTCAAAATATGAAATCATGATGGATAAACAAAGGTTCATACCAAACTCCTACTCTTACAGAAATTAAAATCAAGATTATATCCTCACAAGACAAGATGAGTCTCAAACATTACATAATCAGGTTATCAGTATCATTAGGAGGCTAAGAATAGGGGAAATATCATACTAAACAGACTTAAATCAACTGTACAGACTGGGTTGACTGGTTAAACATGGTAAAATCCTATTTAAATTACAGAAACAATCAACAATCAACCATAATAGGCACAATTATAATCTCACTCACAAGAAATAGACAGATCATAACAGATTCCAAGTAGGACTATTTGCAACTAATAGTTAGATATGGATATGAAACATTCATAAAGAGGAATCAAAGAACACTTATGGGTTATCAAACATTTATGTGAATAAGGAAAGCATTTTTGAATACCTAGACTTCATAAGCCTTGACCAAATGATGCAGAATCACACTATACACTTTCATATCTATTCCAGCTAGGATCATCTAACAATAACCCAGGTTTAGAATAACAAAACTCAAAAGAACATGTCATGATAGGCATGAAGACTACAACAACAGCCCTAAATATAGTATGACAAAACTCAAAGAATATGGCATGAAGGACAGAAAAACCTTAGCACAGTATAACAAAACTCAGAAGAGTACAACATGATAAACATGAAAACTATAGCAGAACCTAAATACAGAGTAACAGGAAAATAAAACATGATAAACATGAAGACTATAACAAAGCATTGTAGGATAATCTAAAGTCTAGGTAGAGGTGATAAATCACCAAGGCAAGTTATGTATCTTAATCATATAGGCTATTTTATACAGAGATTGAAGTCATACAACTACTTGACCAATAATAAATACAAGCTTATCACAGATTTTCAATAAGTCATGATTAACCAAAAACAAACAATTATACACTGAAAAAACATTATAAACGAAGAATTTAACAAGAACATAGTAGCATGCTCATAATTTTCGAATGAAACAATTAAAGAGAAAGGATGGAGGTGTACGAAACTCCTTTCGGGCAGAAAACCAAACCGGATTATAACTTAGCCGTATGAGAACCAAAATTTCAAACTCTTGAGCAGTGAAGGAGCTCAAAACCAGAAAGAAACAAAAATTAATTAGAGAAAGAGGGAGAGCCTAAGCTTTTGAAATCTCGATAGTTTGATACTCGTATTAGGGTTTTTAGTTCTTATTTTCTGTTAGGTATCTGAAAGCCCTATTTATAGTGGCCATTAAAGCCCTAGGATTTCGCAGATTCAAAACTCAGTAGTGGAGTGTGATGATTGCCAAGTGATGCAAGCAAGATCGAGCGAAACATCTGTGGAACAGAGGGAAAATCATTAAGGATTTTACCTGAGAGGAGAGAAGTAAGAGACCACTGGTCAGGGCCCTAATACCCAGAGGTCATTTCATTTGACCTCTGGGTGTCGAATATAAATGTTGAAGCCACCTAGCGTATCAGGCTTGCTTCAATTTGAAAAGACGGAGGAAGAAATCTGGCGAATGAAAGTTTCACCTTTTTAGTCTGACTTCTTCGATTAGGGCTTTTGAAATCAAATGGTGAAAGTGGAAAGAGTGACTAGGTATGAAGTACAAGAGCAAACTGAATGATCATGCATGCCACGGATTTGAAAGATCAATGGCGATTTGAGGTTTTACCTTTGGGGGTTAGGGTTCAGATTTTGGGATTTAAGCTTCTGGTGATGAGAGAAGAAAAGTTCAGCGAGAATCACGGCTAGGGAAGGCAAAAAAGATGAATCTTTAGGTGATTTGTGAAAGAGTTTTCGGGCAAAGAAATTGAACTAAAGCCAATTTTGTCCCGATTTCAAGCATACATTGTAGGGATGGCATATGGATTTAAGGAAGATTACAGATATTACAGATTGCGTGATTTTAGGGAGAGTTGAGGTAGACTTCGGGAAGATTTTGGGGAAGTTGGGGCCAAATTATGGCTTTGAATTGCTTACATACCCCGGGCTTAACGTGGATCAGGCCTCATGTAGTTCTGGAAAAATAATTTTAAAGAAGTGATACTCACAAGAATTGCCCCAGTATCATATTATGACAATACAACAACACAGAGGATTGGACACTCACGATAGCTTGAATTTTGTGGCTTGACTCGAACGATTTGAAGATTTGGAGTTCCACTGGTTATTTTGTGTCTGAACTTGGATCCTTGGCCCGCTAATGAGTTTGCTGTCCCTCATTGCATTGTAGTTTGGTTTGCTACTTAGAAAGAGTTCCACGTTGCGATATTTGTTCCTGCAAAAAATAAAATACACACATACACATATACTGCAATGCATAATATATTATGATGTGATGTAAATGATGCAGGAATGATGCTTGCTGCCTGCCGACGAGCCGTTATTCAGGATCGGGATGATGGGATACTTGAAATTGACTCAATTTGTTAGTCGAGCTGTGTACCATTCCGCAACTATCAGAGCATTGAAAAATGTCTCCGCTTGTTAGGAGAGCTTGACTTGTAGAGTGCCTCTCCGCTTTTTGGGAGAGCTTTGCACTAATAAAATATCTCCGCTTGTTGGGAGAGCTTGACTTGTGGAGTATGTCTCTGCTTGTTGGGAGAGCTTTTCCCTAATATGTAAAATAATCTCCTCTTGGGAATGATTGACTTAAACTATAGTCATGCCTGAAACTGCATGAGCAAAACATCAAAACATTCAAGGTAAGAGTAAAACAAAGAAAAGCATGCCCAAGAGATACTGTTGATTGCGAAGCTAAGTTGCGGCCATCGATTGGTAGAACGTTCGTGATGAGGTTTGCGACTGTCTATTCTGGCCTCCGTTGTGATGGAGTGGTGGTGCAGATTGTTCCGTTGAGAGAATAACCAGTTTGCTATATACAAGGCTTTGATTGGCGAAGCCGGCATTTTATTTTTACAGAGCGCTCCGATCGATTGAGCTGACGGTTTGCTATATACAAGACTTCAATTGGTGAAGCGTACGACTCATCTTGTACTGGGTGCTCCGATTGGTTGATCAAGTGGTGTACTATATACAGGGCTTCAATTGGTGAAGCCAGCGGTTCATTTTGTACAAGTTTCTCCGGTTGATTGAGCAGATGGTTTTCTATGTACAGTATGCCTTTTTCGCGTCAGCGGTCTGACTCCGAGGTACCTACAAGGGATTCAAGGATTAGCTTTGGTTGTACTAGAAAAAATCAAGTAACATAATAAAGGGAGATAATCCTGGGAAAGTGGCAAATCTGTCATTTTCCTAGTGTGGTCTCAACGTTTCCTTTCTTCCTATTGATCCTGCACTCAAGGAAAAATTCTTAGTGGGAGCGGGGAAGTTGGTATGTGTTGACCACAATGTTGGTTTGCCCCGACCTTTGATATGGCTATGCCACGAAGTTCGGTAGGTGAAGAAAATTACTGTATTTTAGAAAAGTAACATTGAAGAGATTTGTTTCAAGACAAGTGTTGTTGTTACGGATTATGACATGTTGCGAAACGTTCTCCACATGCGAGAGTCTCTTCTTGAAAACTCTGTTCCGTTTATGTCGATCCTTCGCGATGCTTGACAACGCAGCTGCATACCGTTGCGACTATGTCCTAATTCAAACTAATGCATTACAAAGCTTTTTCCTAAGGTTATCAGTGAAGTCTTTCAGGCTTCCTATGTATACAGAACGGAATCAAGTCTAAACGTAGTTCGTGGAAGATGATAAATATAAAGAAGATGATCGAGCCTGACTCAGACAGCCTACGTATCCAAATAGAATCAGGTCAAGACGTAGTTCGATTACAATAAATGCAAAAATAATATGATTAAGAATGGAGTGGTTGAGTCACACTCAGACTACCTACGTATCCAAATGGAATCAGGCCAAAACATAGTTAAATTACAAAAGACAACTGAATACGATAAGGATTGCCTACGTATTCGTTTTTGAGGACATCAAGTCAGCGTAGTTCCAGAGCAACATACAAAAATGAAAGGAGGGAGAGAAATCGAACCCTACGTGGGTTGCCTACGTACCCCTCCATGGGAATTCAGGTTGAACGTAGTTCTGTTATGGCAAAAACCTAACTCTATTTATCTTCAAACATAATATCTCTTGATTGCATATGAGTTTATGGGCTTCGTGTTGATTCTTCCATCAATATCTGCCAAGATTAGAGGTCTACCTTACAATACTCCGTGAACCACGTAGGGACCTTGCCAATTTGGTGCGAACTTTCCTTTAGCTTCCTCCTGGTGTGGAAAGATCCTCTTCTGGGCCAACTACCCCAGTATGAACTGGCAAGGCTTCACCCTTTTGTTAAATGCATTAGCTATCCTGTTATGATATAGCTGACCATGGTATACTGCATCCATTCTCTTCTTATCGATGAGCATGAGTTGCTCCTGTCTTACCCGTATCCATTCTGCATCATCCAACTTGGACTCTTGAATGACCCTTAGAGATGGTATCTCTACCTCTACGAGTATCACAACTTCAGTGCCGTATATAATATGTATGATGTTGCCCAATGGATATTCTCATGGTGGTCCGATAACACAATAAGGCAAAGGATAGCTTATCGTGCCATTGCCTGTGATTGTCCACTATTATTCGTATAATCCTCTTGATATTCTTGTTGGCTACCTCGACTGCCCCATTCTTTTATGGTCTATAGGCTGGGGAGTTGTGGTGGAAAATCCTGAACTTCTCATAGATTTCTCTCATGAGGTCGCTATTGAGGTTAGCGGCATTGTCATTGATGATCGATTGTGGTATCCCAAATCTACAGACGATGTTGTTCTGGACGAAATTTGCTACTACCGTCTTTGTGACGCCCTTGTAGGTAGATGCTGCGACCTATTTAGTTGAGTAGTCGATGGCCACCAGAATGAAGCGGTGTCCTTTTGACGCAGTGGGCTCTATAGGTCCAATCACATCCATTCCCTAAGAGGCGAATGGCTAAGGTGAACCCATCACATTCAACTCATTGGGCAGAAGCCGGATTAAGTCCCCGTGAACCTGGCACTGCTGACACTTCTGCACGCAGCGGATACTATCAATTTCCATAGTCATCCAAAAGTATATAGCTCTCAAGATCTTCTTGGCTAATGTGAACCCGTTTATGTGGGGTCCACATGTTCCTCCATGTATCTCTTCCAATAACCTGGTTGCCTCGGCGACATCTACACATCTCAACAAACCCAAGCCCGAGTCTGGTATGATTGGTGGGCAGTCGATGCGAGACAATGTCAGTACTTAATCCCGGCACGCATCATATGACCATGCAAACACATCGATCTATTGTCGGAGGAGTTCAACCAGTTTTTTCTTCTGCTCGACTTCTAGATGAATGTTGATTGTGGTTTCTTTTATGTCTTGTTCACTTCCGAGGTTGACCACTTTTGTTTCTTCGAGGTTGGGCTTTTTCGGACTTTCCAGCTGTTCGATTTCTTGTGGGAGATTGTCTAGCATCATACTCTCATCATACTCCTTGTAATCCGGGTCGTTGTGCTCGACGGCTTCGTTACATATCACAATCGTGAAACACGGATTTTTATCGTCTTGATTACTGAAATAAAAAAACTAAGTATAAATGAAGCGGTAAATAACGTTGCAATATTTTAAGAAAATGATTCTTTTTCATTTCATCAAAATAGGAACGTTTGAGCATTCAAAAAGAAGCAAATGACAAAAAGGTAAAGACACGGTGCATGCTTCAATTTGTTTTTTAGCAACTATACCACTAGGTTGTGTGCCTAGTGATTTATATATATATATATATATATATATATATATATATATATATAACAATCTTAAGAGTACAATGATTACAAATATTCTCAGAAAAGAAAATTTAACGAAACTATGTTATTGTTAATAAACAGGTAGATCTTATTTATTACAAAAGATGATGTTGTCAACTCCCCAGATCGGTTGATGTCTTTATCCACTATCCCTGTGCAAAACTTCAAAGTAGCACCTTTAATACTCTCAACAGGTGCCATGTTTTTCTTTCCAATGGACAAGGCAATTGTGAACATCCAAGCCACACCAACACGATTAGAAGATGACCAGAACAGTTCGACTTGCAGGTTCATATTGTTTGTACGTGTCCCACACGTAGAATCACCTAGCTGGAGACAAGCTGCATTGTGTGTGAATAAGAAGACCCCCAAATTTGGCTTCAACATAAAAGACAGTTGATGTATCAGCAGCAGTATAGCAGCATAAGTAGCCAATGTAGAACTTGATCCTGTTTTGTGAAGGAAAAATGTATTATTCGTTGGAAAACATGGGAGTACTGCTTTCCATTGGTCATGGAAAATGTGAATCTCCAAGCAACACCACCAACTGGAATTAACCAAGAATCCATGCAGTTTTCCACTTCACGAACAATGTCAGTATCTAATGAAGTCCAACCCAACAACATGTATAATGAGGGTATCCAAATGGATGTATTGAAAGGTATTATATTTGGAAATATAATGCACATGTTTGCAATGCCATAACACCTCCAGATTGGACATGTATACATGTTAATACCACTGAATAATGCCATAACATTACAAAGCATACTAATCTGAAACATTACGTAACAACTTTGATCATTCATAAAATATTGTCGCAATGGGATGCCGTATTCAATAAACATACTGCTCCAATAGGTATCTAGTTATACCTACCAGTAGTTAACTATACATATATACATGAAGCACATGAGGGCAAAATGTGTGACTATATGACGTAACAGAAGCTGCCAACAGTAGCCTATACACCATTCGAGGCAACTATGCATACTGCCATTACATTGCCAGATTGGGCATGAAAACATGCCAATACCACTGGCTAATGTCCTGACAATAGACATAAATAGACAAACACCTACCAATTCTGGGAATATAATGGGATCCTAGCTATTGGAATGTTCAAACATATGGTAAGTAACACATAACTAGAAGCCAATCCTAACTACATACTGAGACTTATGTTTATACATTACAATATTTATAAACCTTTTTATGTGATGTTTCCACATCCTGCTTGTATGTTAACCTCCATACAACATTAAAGCACCTCTAGAATGAGAATTACACCTAAGCATAGTAACTTGAAGAAAAAATGGTCTTGTAACAACAATCTCACAACAACATTGTATGTACTCCATAAGAAAGTGTCATGCCCCAAAACCGTAGAGCGCGACCGGCGCTCAACCGAGTGAACCCGACCGAGCAAGCCTATTAGATTCCTTCTACCCAAACTCATTCATGAATAAAGAGAATATATATTTTTCTTAATTAAACAATAAAGTGGTCATGTCTGCAATTACCAATTTCTTACCATAAGTTTCACCATTTTTAAAGTCTCAAATGGACAAGTAATACAACTACAATATAGCATAGTTTGTCTTTCCCAACACCAATACACAACCCACACTATGTCTATGGAGCCTCTATAGATAAAGAAGAGTACAATGATAATGCCGGCAATAAGGCCCCGGCTATACCTCAAACGGAATACACAAAGTACAAAAGATTCATGACCCCGGAATGAAGTGGGGCTCACCAAGTCAGCTGGGAAGAAGGTGCACTGCTATCACTGACCAATATCTGTTGTCGTGGAACCACCTGCATTCATTGAAAGATGCAGCGCCCCCGGCAAAAGGGACGTTAGTACTGTCGAATAACACTATTATGTATAACTAAATACCCTTTCAATAGAATGACAAATAATACAAATAAGATTATCATAATATCAATGAAAGCCTTAATTAACATCCAACCTCAATTTAGGATCAAGACAATGTTCAAATTAATTTCCATATCCCACATTGGAAGATTTTTAGTATCGATATACCATTGTCCACAATACCAGCACCATTATTCACCATACCAATATCACTATTCACAATACCATTATTCATAAAACCAATACCACCGCACACTTAGCAAGGAGTCCAATCACGACCCGATCGGCTAGGCTATATCAGTAGAGATATCAACCACAATTTCTCTCAATATCAATACCACCGTCTTTAGCACGGAGTCCGATCACGACCCGATCGGCTAGGCTATCCATTAGGGACATCGACCACAATCACAATTTCAATTACAATTTCTAGCACAATCACCACGATGTGTGCGGCATGGTGTCCGATCACGACCCGACCGGCTAGGCTGTCTTATTTGAGACTTCAACCTTTTTATATCAATCATCGCACTTCATTATACTTTCACATCTTTTCATTTCATTGGCACTAGTGGCCATAATTATAAGATCATTCTTGGCATGTTGTCCATATTCAATATTTCATGCTCACATTATCAATTTCAAATATCATTCTCATCATCAACAACAAACACAATTCAAATCAAAGTGTGAGCAATTTAGAGTTTAATGCACATAGAGATATTTCACAAAATTTGACATAATAGCCTTCATTTGAACTTGACTTAAAGTCGAAACATTATTAATGCACAACCCATATTTTAACAGATCCTCAATTGGTAACATAACATGAATAAAGCATTTAGGATGCTTGTTGAACATATATCTTTCAACCCAATCTTACTCGGAATAGCCAATTTCATAATGAATCACTTGGGACTTACATAATTTATATAAATATTGTGGTATTCAATTCTAAGAGAAGCGTTTAGCCAACATATCTCACTTGAGCTTCCTTACACTCTAAATGTTCCGGAATTCTTAGCAACTTCATTCTATTGTAGAAATATAATAAATTGAATCAAAATTAGGAAGGTGATCATGGTTCAAGCTCATTTGAGCATTTTATTAAACACTAAGTGTGCATTAAGATTCCAAGGTCCCTTTTATGGAAAATTCCATCATCCCACAATCCAATCTTTACCATTTTTAGCTCAACAATCTTCCTACACCCTTTGATAACACATGCATGTAAAATAAATAACTCTCATGCTCGAAAATTATCTTGCTAGTTACCAATTTTCAGAAAATTTCGAAATTAGGGTTTAGGGTGTAGAATCTTACCTCTATGATGAAGACCTAGTGAGATTCCCTTCTTAATCTTCTAAAACTTGAACATGAATTGAAGAAACATTATTGAAGAACACCTTCTCACTCTAGGGCACTCTTTCTTACTCTAAAATATCAGATTATATCTCAAAAATGGCCCAAAGAGTGTATCTAACCAAATAGGGTCGGGTTTTAAAAATCCATAAATGGAGCTCTAGAACAAGGTATGCGATCGCATAACCGATATACGGACCGCATATTGGTCGCATAATTGGTTACAAAATAGCCAAAAGAACTGTCTGTGTATGCGGTCACTAGGCGGTCGCATAGTCGACCGCATAGTTGCTTCCAACTAAACCAATTAACTGCCTCACTCTGTGGCCATTATGCGGTCCGTAGAGTGGTTCTGCGGTCGCATAATGGACCGCATAAATGCACTTTTTTCGTCAAAAATTTTCCTTTACTTTCTGGTGTATTATTCAACCCAAAAGGTTCGAGCCGTGGCAAGCTTGCGAGCCACGAATAATTTCTACAATCCTCAAACACGTAAGCCTAGTCCGGCACCATGAAACATTATTTTCTTTACAAACTTTACCGGGCTTTACACTTAAGTACTTCAAAATTTTTCGGTGTGTTACAAATCTGGTGCTCTTCTTTTGGCAATCCTAACCCTAAACCCTTATGTGACATCCTTCTATGAAATTCAATCGGCCCGATCTGCAAAGCCAAATAAATTTCTCCGATGTCATCCTTCTGTGAACCATCAAAAGTCCTTTCCCTCATCTGACTTTCCTTGACTTCCCTCAAATGGATTCCTAACTCCCGCAGGGTAGAGAGCGGACAAATGTTGACTCCTGACCCTCCATCGACCACCACTCGGGACACCACTTTATCCCCACATTTGATAGTGATATGAAGGGCTTTGTTGTTACTTACGCCTTCGACAGGAAGTTAGTCTCTTCTAAAAGGGATCATATTTGATTCGACCATTTTCCAATTTGTCACGGTCAGTGCCTCACTGGTGGTGTTGCTTGATACACTTACCCAACTTAGTACTTTCAATAGGGCATCCTTATGACTATTGGAGCTCATCAGTAAGTCCATGATTGATATATGTGCTGGATTTTTCTTCAGCTGCTCCTCCACGGAGTACTCTTTGGTCGACATTCTCTTCCAGAATTTGGCGGCTTCTGTGTTCGTTATGTTCCTTCTTTGAATCTGCTCTCTTCCTAAGTTCCCTCGATTTTTATATTCAAAAGCATAACATCTCCAAGTCCTAGTCATACCATGCGCTGTGGCAGAGTCTATCATCTTGGCCTTCCCCTTCCGCCGGTACCTCCATGGGACAATTTTGTATTCCTGACTCTCTTTATCCCCTGTAGAAATGACAGGTCATCGCTGATAAGTCTGAACTGTCACCATAGATCTCACTTGTACCGTGATCATTGGAGCCCTTTGAGGTGGGATGCTTGCGGCATCTGCATTTCCTATTGTGACAATCTTTCCCTTCAGATCATATTCTTCATCCAATGAGATCATGTTGACCCCCTGATTTCAGCGATTTGGTAGCGGGTTGCGATTCATATTTGCCAGAGCCTGAGTGTACTGAATGGCTCCGCTCTTGATCTGTGTTTCAATCTCCCTTTTCAGCTTATAACAATCTTCAGTATCATTCCCGGGAACGTTGGAATGGTACATGCACCTTTTAGTTGCATCAAAATACTTGGAAGGATACTCAGGAACCCTTCCTTCCACTAGATGTATCAATCATACTCTTTTCAATCTCTCGAATATTTGGGCTAGAGGCTCAATAATCGAGGTATAACTCTTTGGACCCCTATCATCGAAATTGGGATGAGGGCATGGTGCATAAGTGGGTTGGTTTTGGTGGGTAATGGTTTGAAAATGAGCATATGGTCGTTGTGGGTTCAGATTGTTGTGAGCTCGAGGGGGGTTGTATTGAGGTTAGGGGTGGTAATATGGCTGGGTGTTATAGACTGGAGCGTAAGCGGGTGCTAATGAATGGTTTTTTAGGGAATAGGAAGTGTTTCCGTGATTTGGGTTGGGTTGATAATAAGGGACGACTGTTGAGACCTCTTCTTTCTTCTTCTTTCCACTACTGATTGACCCTGATTGGATTGCCTTGCTGGCCACTTGCAGTGCTGCCATGGATTGTACTTTACTAGATTTTATACCTTCTTCTAGGAAATCTCCCATCTTGACCAACTCGGGGAATTTCTATACCATCATTTTTTCAAAGTATATCCCTTCATGGGCTCTGATGAAATATTTGGTTAATTCCCTATCGTCCAGTGGAGGTTGTGCCCTCGCGGCCTCTGACCTGCACCGACGTGGATATTATTGGAATGAATCCGATGGCTTTTTCTGAAGGTTCTCCTGTGCGAACCTATCAGGAGTGCTCTCCAATTTTGCGGATCTTATCGAGTATACCAGGTGAGTGCTTCTCCCGTCAGGCTCCTTATGAATAACTTCATTCTTAGCATCTCGTTCCTCCCCACTCCGACTAACTAGTCACAATATGCCCTGAAATGTGTGTGGGGATCATCCGTCCTATCGAAGATATTTAACTTTGGAGGTTTATACCCCACTGGCATATCCACATCCGGATGGATACTATCATGCCCCAAACTCAGGGACCGCGATCGGCGCTCAACCGAGAGAACCCGGCCGAGCAAGCTTGTTAGATTTCCTTCTACCCAAACTCACCCATGAATAAAGAGGAGATGTACTCCATTAATCAAACTCTGAAAAGAGCTTATTAACAACTTCCATTTCATTCCCATTAGCAGCTTCATTCATAATTTTCAAAATATTACGAGTTTATAGAATTAATGAAAAACATGATTTCCAAATACCAATATTTCTAGTTCAATTCCCAGCATCAACCACAACCCACAACCTGTCTACAGAGCCTTTAAGTACAATAGAAGAGTAATATAGAAATGCCGACAACAAGGCCCTGACTATACCTCAAAGCATAGTACATGAGAAACTAAAGATACATGACCCCGAAATGAAGTGGGGCTCACCAAATCAGCTTAAAAGAGTATACTGCTATCACTGATTAATGCCGTCTGCTATAGAACCACCTGCATCCATTAAAGATGCAGCGCCCCCGGCAAAAGGGACGTTAGTACTATTGAATAGCACTAGTATGTATAGCTAAAAGTCCTCTTTCAAAATAGAATGCCCATATAAGAAAAGGAAACACATAGAAATAGAAAATCACAACCAACAATATCCAAATGTCCCGTTAAAATATAATAATTTTTAAAATATAATTTCATATACAATTTTTGGTTGGGAGATCATTAGCACCGATATACCACCGTCTTTGTTAGTACGTAGTCCGATCACGCCTGATCGGCTAGGCCATCTCCCCACGAATAATGTGGTTTGACATGTGATGCGAAAGAAAGTTGTTACCAAGAGTAGTACCACCATATGCGCAATATGGCGTCTGATCTCCACCCGATCAGCTAGGCCGCCTTCCCACATATGCCGTGTGGGTTAACTTTTCCAATCCACGAAGGTTACAGTTTCTTCCCAATTAAGGGGAATAATATCACTATTTCCAAATGTTCCAATTTCATCCGAAATAAGGGGAATAATCCTAATCCACCCCTACACCAGCACGTGTAGTTTCAGGTGTGGTCCTTATGACCCACCCTTCCTCGTTTTTGCTAATGATGCTCCCAAAAATATTTTTGATTTGATTTTCACACAAAGGTAAAATAAATACAATTGTACTCACCTCAACATCTTTCACATTGTATAAATTCTCATTATTATTTCCAGTCACTTACAATAACAATATTTCCTTGGCTCATTTGGCCATTCACAAGATTCTTTATTCTTGGCACGGTGGTCGTATTTCATATTCAATTCTTTAACCTCTTTCAATTTCAAAGATCACCATCAAATATCAACATATAGAATATTTCAGCAACCATATACCTCAAATTTATTAGTAATGAAAACTTTAAACACAAAAGGTTTCTTCCCAAATAATGGGGCATACCGACCAGCAATACAAGCACACGTCAAAATCATAAACAATCAATACACCATTTATTCTTGCAATACTCTTTCTCAGAAATGACAATATATAATTTCAACACCTGAGTATGTAAGAACTCGAATCACATTGGATATATTTATAAAGAAAAGCATTAGTTAAAGCAGCCACTTATGGGCATGAATTGAGTACAAAAGCTTTTAGGCAATTCTATTTTCAAAATCATTTTTAAGCAATTGGGTCGAGGCTCATTTCATATTCTTTATCGCATCCTCTCATTTCATTTGCACTACTAGCCACAATCATAACTTAAATTCTTGGAACGTTGGCCACATACTATATCCTCAATTCAATTATTTCATTTTCAAGCATCTTTATAGATTATCAACAATAAGACATTTTCAATCAAGACTTTAGGTACACATACGAGCAATTTAGAGCCTTAAACATATCGAGTTTTTCACACATAATTTGGCATACTAGCTTTCATTTGAAATACGATTCAAAGCCATAACATTTTAATATGCAACCCATAGTTTGAAACTCATGGGAGTATTATGGAATTCGATTCTGAGAGATAAAGTTTATCCAACATACCTCAATTGAGCTTCCTTACATTCTAAAATATTCCGAAAATCTTAGCAACTTTAATCTATTTTGAAAATATAACAAATTGAATCAAAATTAGGAGGATGATCATGGTTCTAGCTCATTTGAGCATTTTATCAAACACTAGGTGTGCATTAATGTTTCAAGGTTCTTTTATGATGTGTTCCATCATCCCAAACCCATTACTTACCATTCTTAGCTCAACTATCTTCGCACACCCTTTAATAACACATGCATGCAAGATGGACAACTCCCATGCCAAAAAATTATCATACTAATTGCCCAATTCTAGATAAAATTCGAAATTAAGGGTTAGGGTGTAGAATGTTACCTTTAGGATGAAGACCTTGTGGGTTTTCCTTATTAATATTCCAAGTTTTGAGCAAGACTTGATGAATAGTTAGCGTAGGGTTTTCTCTCTCTCTCTATCTCTCTCTCTAAAACACTCTCACTTCTCTCTAAAACATCAGGTGTGTGCATTAAGGTTTCAAGGTCCTTTTATGGAGGATTCCTTCATCTCACAACCCATTCTTTACCATTCTTAGCTCAACAATCTTCCTACACCCTTTGATAACACATGCATGTAAGATGGACAACTTTCATGCCCAAAATTATTTTGCTAATTACTCAATTCTAGACAAAATTCAAAATTAAGGGTTAGGGTGTAGAATCTTACCTTTAGATGAAGACCTAGTGAGTTTTCCTTGTTAATCTTCCAAGATTCGAGTAAGAATTGAAGAATAATTAGCCTAGGGTTCTCTCTCTCTCTCTCTCTCTCTCTCTCTCTCTCTCTCTCTCTCTCTCTCTCTCTCTCTCTCTCTCTCTCTCTCTCTCTCTCTCTCTCTCTCTCTCTCTCTCTCTCTCTCTCTCTCTCTCTATCTCTCTCTCTAAAACACTCTCACTTCTCTCTAAAACATTTGATTTGTAATTCAAACATGGTCCTTTGCGTCTATTTAATGAAGTAGGGTCAGGTTATAAAAACCCAAAAAATGTTGCCCCAGAACAGGATCTGCAGTCGCATATGCGACCGTAGAATGGATAACACATGCATGCAAGATGGACAACTCCCATGCCCAAAAATTATCATACTAATTGACCAATTCTAGATAAAATTCGAAATTAAGGGTTAGGGTGTAGAATGTTACCTTTAGGATAAAGACCTTGTGGGTTTTCCTTGTTAATCTTCCAAGATTTGAGCAAGACTTGATGAATAATTAGCCTAGGGTTTCCTCTCTCTCTCTCTCTCTCTCTCTCTCTCTCTCTCTCTCTCTCTCTCTCTCTCTCTCTCTCTCTCTCTCTCTCTCTCTCTAAAACACTCTCACTTCTCTCTAAAACATAAGATTTGTGGCTCAAAAATTGTCCTTTGAGTCTATTTAACGAAGTAGGGTCAGGTTATAAAAAGCCAAAAACTTTTGCCCCAGAACAGGATCTGCAGTCGCATATGCGACCGTAGAATGGATATGCGGTCCGCATATCGGCTGTACAATTGGCCTCCAGAACTAGGAAAAATCTGCCAGGGTTTGCGGTCGCTATACGAATCGCAGACTTGTTCTGTGGTCGCATAATGAACCGCAGAACAGTTCTGTGATCGCATAGTCGACCGTAGAATGGAATTGTCGCGCCCCAAACTCGAGGAGCGCGACCAGCGCTCAACCGAGTGAACCCAGCCGAGCAAGCCTGCTAGATACTTTCTACCCCAAACTCACTCATGGGAAAAAAATGACATATATTCATTAATTAGACAATAGGGAGATCATGAATACAATACCAAAAGCTTTCTATTAGTTTATTCATCTTTAATATCTCAAAATACACACCCTTTTTATATGCTAAAGTGGAACAAGTGATTCATTCAAACACAAACATGAATTGTTTGACTTCCCCCAACACCGACATACAACCCACATAATGTCTATGGAGCCTCTAAAAGATATAAAGGAGTACAATGATTGTGCCGGCAACAAGCCTCCGGCTATATCTCCAAACATGATAACAAAATGTACAAAAGATATATGACCCCGTAATGATGTGGGGCTCACCAAATCAGAGAGGAGAGGGTATGCGGCTATCACTGGTCAATGCTACCTGCTATGGAACCACCTGCATCCATTAAAGATGCAGCGCTCCCGATAAAAAGGATGTTAGTACTGTCGAATAGTACTAGTATGTGTAACCAAACACCATTTCAATAGAATGAACAATAATACACGTAAGAAAATCATGATATCAATATAAGACTCAAACAATACCGAAACATTAAGTTAAGAACCACATAAGCTTTCAAGTCACTTTCCATGTTTTTAGGTGGGGAGCTCTTTAATTCCATTATACCATTATTCACAATACCACCGTACTTTTACACGGAGTCCGATCGGCTAGGCCGCCTCGTTTGAGACATTAACCACAATCATAATTTTCGGCACAATCACCACTATGAGTGCGGCATGGCGTCCGATCACGGCTCGATCGGCTAGGCCGTCTCACCCGAGACATTACCTTTTCTATCAATCATCTCACGTCATACTTTCTTCACATCTATTCAATTCATTGGCACTTATGGCCACAATTATAATATCATTCTTGGCACTTGGCCAAATTTCATATTTCATGCTCCCCTTTTCATTTTCACACACCATTACCATTATCGGCCATAAGACTCTTTAATTCAAGGCTTTTAGGTACACATGAGAGCAATTAAGAGTCTTAGACATATAGAGATTTTGTTCACATAATTTGGCATGATAACCTTTACTCAAGCATTACTTGAAATCGTAACAATTATAACACACGCATCCACACATTGAATATATACTCAAAAGATAACATAGCATGAATAAATGCATTTGAAACACATATTGAACATGTATCTCTCAACACAAGATTACTCGGGATAACCGATTTCATAATGATCAACTAGGGTCTTACATAACTTACATGAACACCGTGGAATTCGATTCTAAGAGAGGGGTTTAGCCAACATACCTCAATTGAGCTTCCTTAAATTTAAAATGTTCCGAAATTCTTAGCAACTTCAATCTATTTTAGAAATATAACAAGTTGAACCAAAATTAGGAAGACGATCATGATTCTAGCTCATTAGAGCATATTATCAAGCACTAGGTGTGCATTACAGTTTTTAAGCCTTTTACGAAAGATTCCATCATCCCTCAACCCATTATCTACCATTTGTAGCTCACAACGTTCCTACATTATTTGATAACATATGCATGCAAGATAACAACTCCCACACCCAAATATTTCTTTGCTAATTACTCCCCATTTAGTAGATTTTCGAAATTATGAGCTAGGACATAGATTCTTACCTTTAGGATGAGGACTTTCATGATAATTTTCAATGATTGAGCAAGAATGATGGATAATAGGTTAAAAGTTACTCCCCCACTCTAAGCACTCTTTTTCACTCTAAAAGTATCAGAAATTTTTCTCAAAATGGACTATGGCATATGTTTTAACAAAATAGAGTCGGATTTAAAAACCCCAAAAATGAAGCCCCGAGATAGGATCTGCGGTCGCATATGAGACCACAGAATGGATATGCGGTCCGCATATCGGCCGCAAAATTTGGTGCCAAAAAACTGGAAAATTTGTCTGGGTCTGCGGTTGTTATGCGGCCCGCAGACTTGTTCTGCGGTCGCATAATGCGCCGCAGAACCTCCCTTCGCAAAAATCTCAAAGCTGGATATGCGATCATAGTGCGGCCTGCGAAATGGTTTTGCGCTCGCATAATGGACCGTAAAATTGCAATAAAAAATGGCCTAGAAGACTGTCTCACTCTACGACCATTCTGCGTCTTGCAGAGTGATTATGCGGCCGCATAATGGGCCGCAGAAATGCCTATATCTGCCAAATATTTTCCTTCAACTCCCTAGCGCACTGTTCAATTATTAACCTCTACGCCTACACCGTCATCAATAAACCCCAATTTTTAGATAAAGTTTCACAGGGCCTTACAGGCATCCAAAACTACCCCTTTCCTGCCTCACTCTGCGGCCATTATACAGTCCGCAGAGTGATTCTGCGATCGCATAATGGACCGCAAAAATGCATTTCTCTGCCAAAAATATTCCTTTATCCCTTAGTGCATTGTTCAACCCAAAAAGTCCGGCACCCCGAAACCTTGAATTTATTTGCAAAATTCTTTTTGGGGCTTTACACTTATGTACTTCGAAATTTTTCGGGGTGTTATAGATACACAGATCCTTGTAGTCCAAACATTCACTTCCCCGGGCGACTTAGAGGTTCTTCATTTTTTTTCACAAGATTTGAAATTGCTAAGACACTGACTCCTCTCCCTTACACTTGGCTTCCCTCTCCATCTCAGCGTAGTGGTCAATCTCATAAGGCACCCTGACCGTGATAGGCACTGTAAAGGTAGGTTCAAAAATGGCATATACATAAGGAACATATCGCTCTTAGGCAGCAGTATGTGCCACAAGTATATGCTGATTTGGGTGAGTGGTAAAAGTGACTCTGTCACGAGGAGGGTGTGAGTTGCGTTGGTAGTGATAGGTGGGTTTTTTGGTGCTTGAACGCACTGTGGTACGTATGGAGTATGGATAGGTGTGAATAGGGGGATTTGGTGGGTTAGCGGGGGTTACTGGAGGTATGACTTGAGTGGTGGGGACTGAAGTTCGGGTGTTGTTGTTTTGGCGCGATGTGGTAGGAAAGTGGTAAGGAATTGAATCAAAAGAAGGAAAGCGAGGTGGTTGAGGGAGCGTTGTCAAGGCCATATGTGCTAGTTCCCTGATGTGCTATACTTCCTCCTTTAAAGACTCCATATCCTGGGCAATCCTAGCCATATGTTCGTCATTCCTGGTATCGTCCTTCTCTTTTGATCGTCCCGGTCTACCGGCTATGTCTAGAGCATGTTTAGTCAGTTTTTTGTAGCTGACATCTATCCCTTTGATCTTAGATTGTACGGTGGTTCCGCCAGTTTCGGGTAGACACAAACCAACTTTTCTTTTGGGGAGTAATGATAAAGTAAAAAAACAAGAAGAAAGAGAAGAAAAAGAAGCAAGAGTTAGTTTCTTCATTTATACAAGCATGAACTCACACCAAGCAATTAATTCACGCATTTAGGCTAATGCATTTTCCTAGAATTCATGGTCCTCTCATTGCCAGAGATAGGCCTAAATCGTAGATGTTTGACAAACAATTAGACTTGACACATTTAGATCCGAAGCAAGTTTTGTTTTCATTGATAATATTTGGACTGAGAGAAATGGGAACAAAGATTGCATCACTGTTTCTAATATTCATAGAACTGCTTGGGCTTAAACAAATTGCCCTTTAGGAATGTAAGAAAAATTGGGGATAAGAATACAAAGTGGGGAAAAAGGGGAAATCAACCAACTTCTAGTAACCATCCTCAGAATCGTTTCCCATCTCCTCTTCTTCTTTTAGCTCTTCCTCCAGATCTTCTTCAAATTCCTCGTCATTGTTGAACTCAGACCCTTCCTCTGGATCCTCGTCCGGCTCCATCCCAGACTCTATCTAGATGCACTCCACTACCCGGTCATCATCTTCAGCAGGTGGCAACATGTCATCGATGGATCTTGGAACCACTTGACGGTGCATTGAGGCAGTCACAAGATAATGTGGCAGAATCTCATGGTAGATTTTCAAAGCAACCATTGCGTCCTCCAGCCAAGGTATACCATCTCTGCTTGGTCGGGCTAGCTCTTCTTCCTCGTTGATCCAGACATAATACTCCGGAGTGCACCATGAATTTTGACCCATCGGCATTGTGACCAGGTCATTTCACTCTTTTTGGAGCTTTCTTATCCTAGGGATTGGAATTTGTTCGTTGTACTCATCCTTATATAGCGCTGTCCTCGTCCATAGAGGCACATCTAGGATCATCCCTAACTGTCTGAGAACCTGCATGGGTGAGTATGGTTGGATGCCCTCAAGACTGATCAGCTCAACGAAGTATATTTTAGGAGTCCTTAAGATTGCCCTCCCACCTAACCATAATAGCTTCCAGTTGACACATTCTCCACTTAGATTAGTCAGCATTGCCCTCCACTCTTCTTGCCTATGTGCGGAGACCCAATGTCTCATCCTCTCATTGTGGCTGCGGATCATGTTGCTGACGCCCACAAAGTAGTCGATGATGGCCTCTCGCTAGAAGAAATGTTCTATGGCCCATATCTGAAGTAGCAAGTTACAACCTTTAAAGAAATAATACCCCTGTTCACATGCAGACAAATCCCTCAGAATCTTAGCTAGCATCATCGGTACCAAAGTAGCTTGAAGGTTACCACGGAAGGTTGCCAGAGACACGGGCAATAAGTTGATGCTGATCCGACCCCTCCTCTGCGGGAAGACCAATAATCCCAATAGTGCCAATGAAAAAGTGATAGGCCTGAGACTCTCCCATGTTGTTTGATCATGCTGAAACTCTCCCGAATACCACTTATAGCTTTCGCGATGTCCAAATCTATCAAACAATTGATCTAGACTCACCCATTCGTCCTTGATACTTCTTAGACCTCGGCTGTTAGCTAGAACCAAAGCATCCAAGCACCTATAGTCGGGCATAGTGACTGGTATTATTGGCTTCCTTCCTATGAATGGCAGCTCCGTGAAACTAGTAAGTTCTTCCAATGTGAGTACTAACTCGAAGTCAGCAAACTTGAACACTGCTTGAGCCGGATCCGAGAACTCTATCATCAAGCGAGTGCGCACCATGTCTGCTCGAATGTTTAGCAAAGCGGTTAGTGCCCCCAGGTGTGTGCGAATCTCATCTCCGTGTTCCCGGCGAAAGTTCTTCCACCACTGCTTCAACTTGGGTGGTGCTCCCATCACCATGTTAATCTCGGGGATGTTTTGGGCGATTTCAATTTTTTGATGTGAGTAAATAAAGGTTTTGAAGTGAGTAAACAAATGTTTTGCTTCGTATCTTTAAGTGTCTTGTCAGGTTTGTTTGTCTTTCCACGGAAGTCATGTCGTTGGGTGTATAACCCGTTCATATTAGGGTGGCTTTTCCTAATTGTGTGTCGATGCCAAGGACCGACTCACCTTAGGTTTATATAATATGACCTATTTTTGCTAGAGTAGAGTGTTTCCTACTTTAGAGTTGGATAGAAGACTGCGAGAAGTTATGTCAGTTGACCTGACAAAGCCAATCTCTGAAATTAGAGAGTTTTGAAAAGAAGGTTCGGAAGAGTGTAAAAGATAGCCCTCGCGTGCCATTGTGTGTGGTAGTGTAAGACTAAGACTCGATAGGATGAAATGTGATGACAATATTTGTAAAGCGGTAACAGCTAAAGGTGTAGCAATAATAAGCATGACAATAAGCAAAAAGAGCAAATAAAGCAGGTAGGCATGTAATTGGAGATTTAACTACAATTAAAATAGTATACAAATTAATCTAAGTGCCAAGTTCAGTCTAAGTCTGCTAAGGTCAGAACCTAAGTGAAAGTCCGCAACAGATTCGCCATGTTGTTGCACCCTATTTTGCACTAGTCAAAACAAGATTCAACTTGTGGTTTCTCTGTTGTTGATGAAAGAGATTCGCCACCTAATATTTAAAGGTATACTAGGGTACCTATTTCATTACTAAAGGTTATATTGTTTATTGGTCTGCTAACTGGTGAGATTATGAGTAACAGTTCTTGTTCTTCTAAGGGGAAGGTGTTATGCACCCCTTAAAATCGACATGTGGTAGCTCAATAAGACATAGACTAGATTTCAGACTAATTGTTTGTACTAAGCTTTAACTAGTGTTCAAAAGAGTTTAGCTTACCATATATTAGGACATAATATCTATAAGGGAAGAGTATAGTTTAAAGAGGATGATTCTTAAAGAAGAGTTTTTAGGAAAATGATGTTAGTATATATACATATATATATGAAAAGCACTTTGAAGGATAAAATGTTTGTAAACAAAATGTGTGAGAGGGAAGCTAAGTTAAAGCACTTTGTTTCCTAAATCATGGAAGTTCATATTACCTTAATATGGTGAAAGTGTTAAGAAAATGATCCTGAGATGTACCTTGGTTTTAAATAGAAAACTATTTGAAAGCCTTTGTTTTTGGGGCAGCAGCACTTCGGTCCTTTTCGAAATAGTTGATTTCCCTTTTTGAAGATTAAAATCGCGACAGTTCTGATTTCTCCTTTTTGAAAGAGGGACTGCTTCCTTTGGGCTTCAAAAATCTTTAGGAGACGAGTATTTGCTTTTCCTCAAGAAATAAAACAACACTATATATAGACACGACCTTTTTAAACAATTCTCGTAACTCATCATACCAAGAATATTTAAAATAGACTAAGCACAATAGTGTAACATCATAGCCTCAAGATTTGACTCAAAAGCACCACGCATTATTTATAACTTGCTCACTTACCCTAACATAGAGGTCAACAACATTACCTTTCCTTTATGAATCACGTGCCCTCACTACCAAAGAGAGTGGTTCCACACACCATAGAAATTAAGAACAATTAGGAACTAGATATAGAAAGAATTCACTCACTCTCAGAATTAACATTCTCATGCCACAAAAGATGAACCATAGGCTTGCCCGTAGTGTGCTACTACACTAATTAAGTTCATTCAGTCAAGGATCAAGTAGGACTTTAATTGGTTGTAATGTATGTTGCGGGATGGGTGGATACATTTAGATATAAGAGTGACTACACCTCCCAAAGCACTTTAATACATACATTTTAGTTCAAAACCCCACACTTATGTCAAACCATACTCCACCTTTACATCAATATACATTAACTCCCAACTTCTTTAAGCACAATTTCATCAATAGTTACCACTTATTAATGAGTAATTTTCACAACAATACAATTATATTTCTTCTTTTTTAATTTAAGTGGCTCTTACTTTTTTCGAACCAGTGCACCTTTCTCCTTATTTCAATAGTTCCACTCAAAAGCCAAACCAACCACCCCGCGCTTTAACTTTTACACAATTCATACAATTTCAAGTGCTCACTAGAGGTAAAAGGCTCAAATACATGGTCAATTCAACAAATGGGTAAGGTTTGTAACGTGGTTGCCAAAAAAATAAGATTATAGGCTCAACGGGGTTAACTACAATACATAACATTTTGGTGGATAAAACATATAGCTGGCTCAACATTGAAATGCCTATATCACTTTCAAGACTGAACAAATCTACTATTTCTCTTTGCAAACACACGGGGCAAGTTCTAGACATCAAATGCAATGCACAAAATCATACAAACCTCACACACACATGACACATAACTCACTCAGGATTGATTTATCAAGACACTCTAGTCAAAGTAGTTAAGCAAAGTTAAACTTATACAAGTTAAGGTACTTATGCAAGAGTCAAAAACTGAGCCTAAGCGTCACAACTAAAGAACTTACTATTCTCGAGGCATAATAAAGTTAGGAGAAGTTGCCTTTAATTCAATTCATAGCACAAGGTTTCCTACTCCAAAACATAAAAACTAACTACATCCGGTTCAAAACAAAACCCTTAGAAAAGAACTGCGGCACAAAGAAAAACCAAGGGAGAATTAATACACTACCAAACAAAATAAAATCTTATTGTCTTTTTCTTTCGACTTTAATTCCTCAAGAAACCTAAGACTAGTGTACATACAACATACATAAAAATATCCCCCACCCCACACTTTAAGTTGTGGCATGTCCCCATGACACACAAGTAAAAAGTATAAGGTAGAGGAAGCTTCCCTGAATCTCTAGTCGGGGTCTGAGTCATAGTCGGGCTCCATTCTTCTTGCCCGACCTAGTGCACACATCCATGCAGGCAGCTTCTTCTCAGCCTTCTTGGGGTACACCCCACACTTGTCTTTCTTAATCACTAGGACCTTATCTTTCAAGCCTTTCACTCTCCATTCTACACTCACAGTTGGCTTCTCCTTTCTCACCCCATCTCCACGTTCATCTCAAAAGTCACAGTCTCGTCACCCACTCTAAGCATGAGCTTTCTATCATGCATATCTATAATCACTCTACCCATTGCTAAGAATGGACTTCCTAAGATCTGAGGGACCTCTTTATTCTCCTCCATCTTCACCACAATAAAATCTACAGGAAAGACGATCTTATCTACCCGAACTAAGCCATCTTCCACTATCCCCTCGGGTATTATAGTTGTTTGGTCTACCACTTGCAAAGATATTGGCACAGACCTTATCTCTCCAAGCTCATTCTCCAATTTCCTGTAAATAGACTAAGGCATTAAATTAATTAAGGCACCAGAATCACACAAAGACTTATCAAAATTAAGAGTGCCTAATGAGCAAGGTATAGTAAAACTCCCTGGATCTCCACACTTTTGTGGGAATTTATTTTGCAAGATTGCACTGCAATGCTCTGTGAGCTTTACCATTGATGTCTCCTTAATCTTTCTTTTCTTTGTAAGGATCTCTTTCAAGAATTTTGCATAAGCTGGCATTTGTGAGAGAACTTCTGTGAATGGAAAGTTTACATTAACATGTCTTAGTATATCTAATAATCTCTCAAACTACTTGTCCAGCATCTTTCTATATAGATTTTAGGGAAAGGGTAGAGAAGGCATGTGCTCTCTCTCATAAAATTGCTCCCTTCTTGAAGTTTCCTCCTTCTTTTTCTCAGCTCTTTTCTTACCTTTCTTCTTCTTATTAACTTCATTTTTCAGCTGCTCCCCACTTTCTTTTTCAGGCACCTATTTTTGGATTGTAGTGGGATCTTTCAACACTTGGCCTCTTCTCAAGGTCACAACATTTACCGTTTCCTTGGGATTCTTTTCAGTATCAGCTAACAGAGTACCTGGGATTCTCTCAGATAATATAGTTGCAATTTATACCACTTGTCTCTCCAAGTTTTGCAAACATGTCCCAAGTTCTTTGATAGAAGCACCACGAGCATCTAGCCTCTTATCCGTCTGGTTGATAAAGGACTTCATTAGATCTTCTAACCCATAATGAATTGGCAGTTGGTGCTGAAACTACGGCCTCGGCTGATTCACAAAACCAGGAGCTCCTTGTCCTTGAAATCTTGGATTATTCTGTTGCCATGGAATTGTTGTACCCGCAGGTGAACTCCATAAAAAACTGGGGTGCTTTTGAACCGTTGCATTGAAGTTATAATTCCCAACAACATTAACTTCCTCAACTGAGGCTTGACCCTCATGAGTAGGGTGTCCTCTTTCACATATATCACAAGCTGCGCGATTCTCACTCTGTATTGACGATGAGGTCAGCTTCCTTATCTCTTTCGCCATGACATCAAGCTGTACCTATACAGATGTATTAGCATCAACTTGGTGAACACCAGTTGATCTTCTTCTTTTAGCAATTTCAGAGGGCTACTGATTTGCGTCTTCAGATAACTCATTCAAAATTGTGGCTATCACCTCTGGAGTCTTTTTCATCAACGGGCCTCTAGCTGCATTACTCAATGTTCTTCGTGAGGCTGGTGTCAATCCTTCCCAAAAATCTTGGAGTTGTATCCGGAGTTCAATCCCACTATGTTGACACTTTCGCACTATCTCCTTAAACCTCTCCCAAGCTTCAAACATAGTTTTAGTCTCGTTCTGGCTGAAGTTATGGATTTCTCTTCTAAACTTTCCTTTCTTAGCTGATGAGAAATATTCATCAAGAAATTTTCTGTAATCTCATCCCATGCCCTAATCGATCCATTAGGCAAACTGCGAAGTCAATGCTTTGCATCATCTTTGAGTGTGAAGGGGAATGCCCTTAATTAAAGTGCATCTTGTGATACACCATTGTATTAATGACTTTTCTTAGTATTCAAATACTGCCAGTGATCTTTACTTTATTTACTTGCTTACGAATTTCATATACGATTATGTATATAGTGTTGTCGTTCTAATGACCTTCTTTTTGTTGGACATGTACAATGATTTGGGCCTGCTAAGTTCTGTAGGAACTCAGGCCCAAGTCCAGCCCTTTTATAATCCAAGAGTCTGCCATCGCTCGTCCCTGTTATTGTTGGGCCTGCCTTTTGAGGCCCAAACCTCCCAAAGTCACTTATTTCCCTTTGCTTCTTTATTTACTATTTTCGTTATTCTCCAGTTGATTAAGTCGTTATCCTTTGCTATGTTTCCTGTTGTTTATCCCATATGTATATGACAATTATATATTGGATTGAAAGCTTTATTTTATCTTTTAACTCACCTAGACTAACTTAGGCAAGCCTTACATAATCTAGGATTAAAAAAAGCATTAGTTAGCAACTAATCCTACCCCCACTAGTCATGAACTGTTATCAACTTATTATTCTTCGCATACTGATGGTAGGCTATAATCTTGTGTTTTAGTCGCTTATTGTACTCTAATTTACTACACTTTAATTGAGTTGGAGCTTTAATCGCTAGTGTTTTGCACTAATTGTGTATTTTATGTGTTGTAGGAGTGATTCCGATCTATGTAGATATTATAGAATGAATTCAATTTATTCAGGAGCTTTGAAATCTGAGTAAAATCCCAAGGATTAAGTTGGGATCGTGTTCGAGGATCAACGAATAATAGTGCACGTTAAGAACGAAACGAAGAATCGAGCAGGCATACTGCGCATTGGCCAGTAAAATGCACATAACGTTTCGCTCAAAATTCGGTTTGGACTCCACAATATATCGTGGGGAGGCTATTTAAAAGGGTTACAACTTTCATGTTGTATGTTTTCCCAAATTCCCAACGGATACCACCCAGCTGCGCGATCGCGCAGTGGGCGCGCACTTGGGGCAGAACAGTGTGAAACATGCGCGACCAAGTGCGCGAGCACACTTCCAGGTGCGCGGTCGCGCATGTTCAACTCCAGAAAAGTGTCCTATTTTGCGTAGAAAAAGGTGTTTTCATTTGAGCCCGACCTTACTTGGTATATATGCATGGGAAATGGTATTTTGAGGACTTGTGACATAATTTAGACCTAAGGAGGCTAAGGAGAAGTGGGAGAAGCAAGAGCACAAGGATTTCATGATTCAATCCTCACTCAAGACAAGGGTTTGGATCGTTTATGTTTTCTTTTAACTTAAACTTATTTGTGGTGAATTACTCCATATCTATGGAATAGTTCTCTTTAGGAATTGATGGATTTGGTGTACTGAGAATTGTTTGTTGATATTAACTCTAGTTTTTATGTGTTGAATGGTTTTGGATATTTTAATTGTTGCATATATATTCACATGTTTATGTAATAGAAATAGACGTAACTTTTGATATTTTTTTGCATTATCTTGTTGGTTGAATTAATTGATTCTTGTTAGTAATCGAAAGCGGCTAGTTGAATTATTGTTTAGACCAAGTTAGGAGAATAATCGAAAGATGTTCTCTTACAAACCAATCCTCTACGAATTCTTGCATATCTTCACCGAGCTTAACTTAGTTCATATTATGAGGTTGAGACTTAATCTACTGCACATTCAAACTAATAATAGAGTGAATTCGAGAGACTCACTTGAACCTTAGAAGTTAATTAACTAGAGTTAAATCCCAGACAAGTATCTTGCACCTATCCAATCAACCCCTATTTTCTCCCATTGATATCTTCTTTGCTTACTCTTGTTGCAACTGTCATTAGCCAATAGTTTAGACTTTTAGTTAATTTTATTTTAATCACATAAAATTCAATTGTTGATCATCTTGGATAGCAATCAAGCTATAAACTACGAAAATACTGTTTAACTCCAATCCTTGTGGATACGATATTATATTATACTATATTCGACTAGCGAGCATATTTAATTATGTGTTTTGTGCTCCTCAAATTTGACGTTGTTGCCAGGGATTGGCAATCAATAGTGTTGGAAATAATTTGTAGTGCTAATTTAGGAATTATTTTATTTTTCTCTTTTTACGTTTTGGTATTCCTTGACTGTGCGCTGGCTACAGGTTAGATTGGTGCATGACTCGATCCTCTGGGAAGGAAATTAAACCATACGAGCCGGAAATTGAAAAGCAACTGCGACAGCTGAGGAAAGAAATAAATCTCCCAGCGAATACAGAGAAGGTTGGGCAATCCTCAACCAAAGAAGGTATGGCGGAAGACGAGGAAAATATTATTTTGGATGCAAGAGAGGCAGCCCAGCAAAAAGAAAAAGCTGCACGAGTTGCTGAGGAGACAGCTCTTCGAAAAGCACAACTTGTCTACGAGGAGAAAAGGGCTCGTAGAATTGTTCAGAATCACTTGGCGATTATGCTATACTGGTCTACAACCAAAGCTTATCAAGTGTGAGAACACCTCCAGTTGCATCTAACAATTTTAAGCTAAAGCAAGGATTGCTCAAAATCTTCAAAATAGCTGCGTTTTCACAGGAAAGATTAACAAAATTCCAAACAATCATCTGATGAACTTTGAGGAGATTATGAATAGTAATGTGGAGGTTATGCCTAATAAATGATCTACATTGAGCATATTTCGTTGTTATTAGACACCAAACCCAAAGAGAGTAATAAGTGTCAATGAATTAAAGGCTAAGGAGAGAATTCTACTCAAGGTCGATGCCCCCTTTGAATCCCCCGACACATTAAAGTTTCCAAGGGTCTCAAGGCCTAGGGCAATGCTTGTGCCGGAGAGAGCAGCCCAACCTAGAGATAAACTCTACTCCCAAATACATTTAATCACTAACTACTAACTCTTCCCTATAGGCCTGAATCCCAATGAGGCCATTTTAAATGAAAACCAACCACTATGACACTTCCTACCACATAAGCATACTTTTCCTTAGCATAATAACACATGAAAAACACATAGAAACAGTACCCATTTCTTATAACAATACTTTCAGATAGATAAATCACATATACACATAGGCAGGAACATCATAATATTTTGCTAAAGAAACATACAATTGGAATCACACATCTCAGAGATAGATAAATCACATAGAGTTTAGAATTGCAACATCTTTGGGATACATGTACTAATGCCTCAACATTGATTACAGATTAGTTGGCACCAGACACTATCATGAGCATGCACCTAGGTTAATAACATTACTTGAGTCCCTTGGGATCCTTAGTACAGATACAGACAATGACATAAGCAAGTTATTGGCATCAACCAGTAACAATAAATGGTTTCTCCTATACTAGATTCAATCCAGAATGGCAAGGGAAAGGAAGGACTGAGTATAATTTCAAAACAGTGTTCAAAATATGAAATCATGAGGGATAAACAAAGGTTCATACCAAACTCCCACTCGTACAAAAGACTTCAATCAAAACTATGGCCTCACAAGACAAGATGAGTCTCAAACATTACAGAATCAGGTTATCAGTATCATTAGGCGGTTAAGAATAGGAAAAACATCATACTAAACAGACTTAAATCAGCTGTACAAACTGAGTTGACTCGCTTAACATGGTGGAGTCCTATTCAAATTACAGAAACAATCAACATTTAACTCATAACAGGCACAACTATAATCTAACTCATAAGATATAGGCTGATCATAAAAAATGCCACTGATGTTCACAAGAAAATTCATCATAGTAGGACTATTTGCAACTAATGGTTAGACATGGATGTGAAACATTCATAAAGAGGACTCGAAGAACACTTAAGGGTTAGCAAGGATTAATGTGAAGAAGGAAAGCATTTTTCTATACCCATACTTCATAAGCCTTGACCAAATAATGTAGAATCACACTATATGCTTTCATGTTAAATATAGCATGACATAACTCAAAGAATATGGCATGATGGACAGAAAAACCCAAGCACATTATAGCAAAACTTAGAAGAGTACAACATGATAAACATAAAGACTATAGCATAACCTAAATACAAAGTAACAGAACTCAGGAAAATACAACACGATAGACATGAAGACTAACAAAACATTGTAGGATAATCTGAAGTATAGGTAGATGTGAGAAATCACTAAGGCAAGTTATGCAGCTTAATCATGTAAGCTATTTAATACAAAGATTGAAATCATACAACTACTTGACCAATAATAAATACAAGCTTATCAAAAATTTTCAATAAGTCATGATGAACCAAAAATAAATAATTATACACTGAAAAAATATTATAACAAAGAATTTAACAAGAACACAGTAGCGTGCTGATGATTTTCGAATGAAATAATTAAAGAGAAAGGATGGAGATGTACGAACCTCCTTTTGGGCAGCAAACAAAATAGGATTTTAACTTAGCCGTATGAGAACCAAAGTTTCAAACTCTTGAGTAGTAAAGGAGCTCGAAAAAAAAAAGAGTAGAAATTAATCAAAGAGAGAGAGAGAGAAAGAGAGACCCAAAGCTTTTAAAATATCGATAGTTTGATATTCGTATTAGGGTTTTTAATTCTGGTTGGTGAGAGCATAGAAATCCCTATTTATGGTGACCATTAAAGCCCTAGGGTTTGCCAGATACAAAACTCAGTAGTGGGGTGCAGCTTCTTTTGCCTGTATGACGTTGGTTTCGATCAATGTATGAATCATTTCCTTCAAAGTATGACACTCATCAATTGTATGGCCCTTCATGCCTGAGTGATAGGCACATGTCTTGTTTGGGTTAATCCACTGGGAAGAGTTTTCCATAGAAACGGCAGGAATGGGAGTGACATAACCAGTAGCCTTCAGTCTCTCATACAGTTGGTCTATGGGTTCAGCGATTGGAGTGTATTATCTGGGTAGTCTGCGGTCAAAGTTTGGTCTTGGTTTTTGGTAATTTTGGTCTGGGAGTGTATAATATGCCGGTTGGGTGTTATAGGCATGGTAGGTGGTGGACAGTTGTTGGTATTTGGGGGGTGAGGGACGACCGAGCCGGAAAAGCCTCAACACGTCATTAACATGATCATCGGTGGGTTTGAAATTCCCCAAGGTCCAATGTTGAAATGCACTAAAGTATCCATCACAAGGGAAAAATGGACTAGGGATTACGTACCAGAAGGAACCTTGTCTTTCAACGACGAAGATGCTGAAGGAATCGTGCAGCCACAATGACGCACTGGTAATATCGGTACTCATAAATAAATCTCGAATTAAGCGTGTGTTAATTGATCCAAGTAGCTCAACAAACATCATCAGATCAAGGTCCGTGGAACACCTTGGCCTACAAGATCAGATCGTACCTGCGGTCCGAGTCCTAAACAGGTTCAATATGGGATGTGAGACCACTAAAGGGGAAATAACATTACCGGTGAACGTCACCGAAAGCGTATAGGAAGCCATGTTCTATGTAATCAAAGGGGATATGATATATAACGCTTTGTTCGGGAGGCCATGCATTCACAACATGAGAAATATTGCGAATGGAAGTTTCATCCTTTTGGTCTGACTTCTTCTATTAGGGATTTTGAAATCGAATGGTGAATGTGGAAAGAGTGACAAGATCTGAAATACAGGAGCAAAACGAATGATCATGTATGGTACAGATTTGAAAGATCAATGGTGATTTTAGGTTTCATCTTTGAGGATATGGTTGGGATTTGGGGGTTTAAGCTTCTGATGACGAGAGAGGAAAAGTTCAGCTAGAATCAAGGCTAGGGAAGGCAAAGGAGATGATTCTCTAGATGATTTGTGACCTTGCACAAATTTGTCCAAGGTTTGTTTGATTGATTAGGTTTGTGAGTTGAGATAGATTAGAGAGAAGGGGAAAGGTGGCGGCCGAGTCGTTGGGGAAATGATTTAGGGTTTTGGAGATTAAATATGAGTCGTTGATCAGATGGACCAACGGTTCATATGCACGTGTGTTTGTTTTGTGAGTGATAAGGGAGGGTGACATGACAAACACTGATTGGTTTAGGGATTGGGCTTCTCATGTGGGCCAAAATGAATTTACAAAATGGCTATCTTGTGTTTAATTAGAGATTCACAATTGTAGTCTTTTTGCCTTTTAACCCCTTTAAAATCAATTTAATTAAACTTAATAAATTTCTAATAAAATGCAGTAAACATTATAATCATCAAATATACTAGTAATCATTATAGTTGATTTATTTATAAAATGCTTTGTTTTTCTAAACTACAACTATATTTTTGAATTACCAACATAGTAACCTAATTAAAAATTTGAGAAGTAATTCGTAAATTAATTATAAAGCCTCTATGGTGTGTTTTGAAAATATTTTAATAGTAGTATATATGTAATTACATAACACTATTGCTAGGTTATTAATTTCAAAGCTTATACTTTAAAAATAGGTAAATAAATAGGTATTTATTGATAGAAAATACTTTCAAAACATTCATTGTAAGTATTTAAGTATAAATAAATTAATTTTAAAAGGGAGGATCAAAATTGGCCGTCAACATCCATGAACAGAATTCACACCCGTGAAATTAGTTATCAGCAGTTCAGAAAGGCTTAAAAGTGGTCTGAAACCACCCCAATACTCACCTGAGGTCCGAGGAACCGTGCCCAATCATTTTAACAAGTTTATATACCCTATGTAAAATTCTTCAAATGCTCGGAACACGAATTACAACATTGAAACCAAGAATTAAAGATCAAAGTCAATTTCTTAAACTCTCTCAAATTTCAAACCTTCAAGCTTCGTTGAACGTGTCTGAATCATTCATAGACATTTTGGATCATGACCAAACTTCACACACAAGTTTCAACCAACTAAATAAACCTATACAAGGTCCTAGAATACCTCCCAAAGTTCGATAACACCGAAGTACACTCCAAGTCATACTTAGTAAATTCAAAAATCATCAAAATGCGAACTTTCGATAGTAAGTGCATAATCGCTCCCGGACCACCCGATACTCAACCTGAACTTACACCCAAGTCCGAAATCACCTTAAGAGCCTATATAAACCATCAAATCCCAATTCTGAGGTCGTTTACTCATAAGTCAAGCCTTGGTCAACTCTTCCAACTTAAAGCTTCCGAATTGGGAATTATTCTTCCAAATCAACTCTGAACTGCTCGTAAATCACAACCGACTAAGCACACAAGTCATAATACATAAAGTTAAGCTACTCAAGGTATCAAACCGCTGAAAGACATGCTAGAGCTCAAAATAACCGTTCGGATCGTTACATCCCATTAGCATTATTTGACTCCCGTGAATGATATTTGGCTAGGTTTTGGGAATTGGAGGTCAAGAACAAAGGCAACGGTGTGATTTGGGAAGAGATGAATATCTTGCTTAACCTCGACTTACGAGAATGTTTTCTAAAAATAAAATTATATGCTACGTGCTATGTGTTTGGGTGTGACATAAATGTGAGATGATGAACGTATATGTGGGCATCGAGGTTATATAATGCTCATGTAGATTTTAGGCTTCATTATGCTTTATTTTGGTACATACTCTACTTGTACAACAACAACAATGACCTAGTGAAATCCCACTACTGTGAAAAGGTACATACACTACTTGTGATATGCTTTAATTATTTATATGACTACTTGAGCATTGTTGTTCATATTAAAGATCATGTCTAAGCTTTTGATGCTTTATTTGGACATGATGTCTATTCTTATGATGGATTATATGTGGGAGTTGTAGTCATACGTTACACATATGCATATATCATGCATAGAGATCATCTCTTTTACACATATATACACTCCTGCATCGTAAGTTTCTCTATCCATATGCATCATACATGTTTATATCTTATTCATATGCATACATCCATGCATATGGTTCTCATATATGGATTAGGATTATGTCACGTGAGCTATCCGTATGAGTTGAATTAATTTTGGCACGAGGTCTCTGTCGTGTGATTATTGTGATATTAATATTGTTATGGCATGCGGTTTCTGCCATGCGGTTGTTGTGATATTGATATTGTTATAGCACGATGTTTCTACTGTGTGGTTGTTATCATATTGATATTGCTATTACATAATGGATTTCTGTGCTGACGCTTGGATATGAATCCGTCCTTTGGAGTTAGGTGATTACCCATGTTATATTGGGCCCTATGAGTGCAGGTGATACGTGTATAGTGTTAGAATTCGTGGGATGTTGGAGCATATGAGATGTGCTGGATATAAATTATTATTGAGTCTTGAGCATGCATTGACATCCTTGACCCATGTCATTTACATATGCATATTAATTCATTTTACATATACATGGGACTTGTCAGTGGATTGTTGGACACTCGGAGAGTGTCAGATTAATGTATATGTTGAGTCACACACATACATTTTAGACTTAGATAGGAGCATTAATATAAATGCTATTTGAGAACTGATGTAAACTTGGGACTTTATCATGCATAGACACTCTACATTTAAAAGTATTCGAGTTAATGCTACTTGGTGCACATCTCCTTTGTATGCAGATTTGATGCATTTGTATATGCTTTTGACCTAGTTATATGGAAAGGCATGCTTATTACCTTTTTCATTGATCGAGCACCTTATTATCAGTATCCGCTATTTTTTTGGCTATTTCTCTATTATTGTACATGCTTATGAGCTGCACAAGTTCTATAAAATGAGTATCTTTTGACAAAACCTCGCCATTGATTTATTGGGTTTAGTCTTAATACTTACTGAGTACACGAGATCATTATTACTCATGCTACACTTCTGCACCTTGCGTGCAAATTTTCAAGATGACCTGTTGTCGAAGCCAAAGGCTATAATTGAAAATGTACCAGCGTTCCAGTTGCAATCTACCATTTTGTTCGTGGTAGTATAGGACTTGTATTTTTATCTAGGTATATTCCAAACATATGATGTATTTTCTTCACGCCAATGTTGTACTTCATAATATTAGTGGCTCATAACTTGTATTTCTAGTTCTTAGGGATAGTTTATTAATTTCCGCACTCTTATTATTCTATCTATTTGATGATTTTCAGTTCAAGTTGTGTCATATCTTGGTTGTCTTACCTAGCGGGGTTGAGTTAGATGCCATCATGAATTGGTGATTTTGGATCCTAACAAGTTTGTTTCAGATCTCTAGGTTTATAGGTTCTACGAGTAATGAGCGGATATCTAGTAGAGTGTTGTGGATTAGTATGAGGACGTCCAAACTTATCTTTGAGAGGCTATATGGCATCTAAAAAACTTCTCTTTCTTTCTTTTCTTATCATGCGACTTTTTTTTAGCTCGAATTTTAAATCTTCAGGATTTTTCTATTCCTTCGTATGCGATTTTCATGCCCCGAACCTGGGGGGCGAGACTGGCACTCGGTGTCTCACCTATCCTTGTGTACTAAACATATAATGTCATACTTTGGCTATGGGCCATATTGCAAGGCAATTTGCGAATGCTCACTAAACATCAATATAAAGCTGGGCCGACAAGGCCGTCATAACTACTACAGCTGGCAAACCAACAAAATATACATACAAGGCTTACAAGCCCAACATACTGCACTAACTGACAGGATATGTCTACAAGCATCTAGTTATGGATGTACTGTGATCGGAGCATGGCCCCGACCTATCCATAACATATATATATATATATATATACATATATACACAAGATGTACATAAAACTCTAGACCTGAAAACTCCGAAGGATAGAAAGCTTACCGATCAAGCTGAACTCGGGCAACACCTACTAAGGAGGTCTACTCGTCTGTCTATCTAAACCCGCACGCATGAAATGCAGCGTCCTTGGCAAAAAGGGACGTCTGTACGAAATAACGTACTGAGTATGTAAGGCAACAGAATAACTGAAAGCTGAAACTGAACTGATAATATAATAACTGAAAGTAACTAGAAGTCAAAGATAATTTGAAGATATTCTTACCAGCTGATACTGACTCACCTCTCTCAATATAGTAAGTAAAATAACTGTCCGGCCTTATTGGGCTCTGTATATACAATTGCTCTATCGTTATAGGCTTGCTCCTAGGCACTCAGCTATACTAGGCTCTGTATCTCAGCCATGATAGGCTCACTCATAGGCGCTCGGCCAAAGTAGGCTCGGTATATAACTTACCATCTGATAAGAGGTTGCCCAATAGGGGCCTGTCCATTGATTATAGCTCGATGGTAATGAAAATACTGTAATACTATATATATAGGATCTCTGCTCTCTTGACTGGAAGAAAATAATACTCAATTAAATATGAAGTCCCGATAAGGGGAATACTATAATTTATGAGACTAGGATAATGTATATAAATTCCGGAGTATGAACTTATCTTTATGCCTCGTTATCAAACACATGTAATTACGAGATCATACCAACATGAATGAAGGGCTTAGCCTTAACATATCTGAGCCGATTTTCTTGACAATCCTTCCAACACACGTCAACAGCGATAACATGTAACGGCGGATCGAAGTAGGGGAAATCCATATGATATTCTTGAGAAAGATTGCATCGTACTTCCTTAGAATCGCAAAATCTCACGTTACAAGCTCCGACCATTGTAAATCATGTATGCAATTTCTCTGAAATGTGATGTTGTCTCTTCTAATCTTAAGGGGCAAGCAATCATTAGCTTGCATTGCTAAAGTGAATATATTTGAGCAATTCACGTTCAGAAGGCTAAAGAAAATGTTAACCTCGTTATGTACTCTAATAATGTGACACCTTGCTACACCTTATATGAATCACTTAGTGGCTTTGTTAACCACTTCATGGGCTACCACGTAGGTGGTAAGATCCATCAAGCTTATCCAATTCTAATTAATTGTTAATTTATTAATCTCCCACTAACCAATAATTAACCAATTACCCACATATTTAAGAATTATCTCAAATTACTTAAAATACTACTTACTTTTAACACACCTTATACACCTTACTATCATGGTCATGTGGTACCTTGTATGGCACTAGTCCATAAATGTCAGGTATTATAGTTCGGACTGTATTTTACCCCAAATTGCCAAACTTGGACGAAACTTATTTTCTTTGATTCGCTTACCCTCTCACCTTCACGAATTTACTTATCACTTATTTGAAATAGCATAATACTTATAATCTTAAAATAATTTTCTTCCCGAACTTACGTCGATTAGCCTACGATGAAACTTTAACGTACGAAAATGCGGAATGTAACATCTCATTTTCGAGCTTTCATCAATTTACTTACGGCGTAATTTCACGTACGAAAACATGGGGTGTGACCGAGATGTTGACTCCTTATTTGTTGGGCTCTGATGGCTTGTGACGATGTCATAGATGTTGTATGAGATTCCTTCTTATAATGTGAGGGTAGGCCAGTCTAAAGTCTTTTTTCCAAGTATAGACTGTAGCTTTGGCTCGGGGGACTCAGTTAAGTGAGCATGTGATTTAGAATCTTCTGTATGGTAGTTTCCCTAAGATAGACGTTGATGGCACAATGAGCGGTAAGTTAGCTATGTTCATCATTGGTTGCTTTGGAGTTGAGTGGGCCACCTTTGAGTAAAACGGAGAAGATATCCCCAAAGTGAAGTGGCAGAGTTAACAAGGCAGCATTGTAATACGTGTTATATGCCTAAGGACTACACCTAGAAGGTTTTCGTCACGCCCCGAACTCAGGAAGCGCGACCGGCACTCGATCGAGTGAACCCAGTCAAGAAAGCCTGTTAGATACTTTCTATCCAAACTCACTTATGAATAAAGAGAATACATATTTTTCTTAATTAGAAAATAAAGAGATCATGTATACAATACCAATTCATTACTATTAGTTACTTCATTTTTAAGTCTCAAATTACCCACACTTTCATGGTCTGAAGTGGAAAAAGTAATTCAAGAACAACATAACTTGTTTGACTTCCCCAGCACTAATATACAACCTACACTATGTCTATGCAGCCTCTAATAGATAAAAAAGAGTACTATGATAGTGACGGCAACAAGGCCCCAGCTATACCTCAAAACACAATGAACAAGATCATATGACATTAAGCCCGGAATAGAGTAGTGCTCACCAAAACCTGTTGAATAAATGGTGACTGCTAACGAGGACCAAAACTTCTCGCTGATGAACCACCTGCATCCATTGAAGATGCAGCGCCTCCGGCAAAATGGACGTTAGTACATATGGAATATTACTAGTATGTAAGGCTAACTGTCCTCTTTCAAAATAGAATGCCAATGTAAGAAAAGAAAAAAAAAAATAGAAACAACAATCAACAATCAATGATATCCAAATGCCAATTTAAAACAAAACATTTTCAAAATACGAAGATAATACTATGAAGATGATAATCAAAATATGAAGATACTATTGTTTTTGGTTGGGAGATCTTTAGTACCAAAATGTCGCTGTTCACAATACCAATACCACCGTACTTTGAGCACGGAGTCATATCAATACCCGATCGGCTAGGCCGTCTTATCCGAGACATCAACCACAATCACGATTTCAATTACAATTTCCAGCACAATCACCACCATGTGTGCGGCATGGCGTCTGATCACGACCCACCGGCTAGGCCGTCTAACCACAATGTCGTGTGGATCGACATCACCATTTTATATTAATCACCTCATCCCAATAAAGGGAAATTATATCATTACATCAATCTAATCCCAATTATGAGGAATAATTTCATCATATCACTACGGGGATTTACCCCTCAATCACTCCTACATTGGCACGTGTAGTTTCGGGGTTAGGTTGTTACCTACCCTTCCTCGGTGACTAGCGATACTCCCAAAAATATTTTTGATTAGCATACAAAGGAAACAACAATATAATTCATTTACCTCATAACATTTCATACCACATATAGCCTCATTGGTACTTTCAACCATTTACAACATCATTATTTCATTGGCTCTCTTGGCCATACATATAATTCTTCATTCATGGCATAATGGCCGTATTTCATATTTCACTCTTTCATATATTTCCTTCTCATGGATCATCATCATAAATATCAACAAATAGAATATTTCGGAAATCAAAACCTTAGGTTCATTGGTAATGAAGACTTTAGACATAATAGATTCCTTTCCAATAAATGGAGTAAAATGATAGGTAATCGAAGCACAAGTTAAAATCATAAATGAGTAACACATCATTTATTCTTGAAACACTTTGGAAATACTTACAAAGCATGGAATTTGTCGAAACAACCACATTTGGCCACGACTTTAGTACATAAGCTTTTAGGCTAATCTACTTTCAAAGACAATTTGGAAAAATTGAATCAAGGATGATTTCATAACCTTTCTCACATCATTTCATTTCCTTGGCTCCATTGGCCATAAGTATAACTTTCATTATTGGCAGGCCACGTTTTACATCTCTGACCCACTTCTTTAACTTTCAATCATCCTTATAGATTATCTACAACAAGACATTTCAAATCAAGACTTTTAGGTACACATATGAGCAATAGGAGTTTTAGAAGCATGGAGTATTCTTTCCAAGTTGTGCATAATGGACTTTCATTTGAAACATAACCCAAAGCCATAACATTTTAATACACATATCATTCTTGAATAAATTCCCGAAGGATAACATAATATGATGGGAACATTCGAAACATATTTTGAATACTTTATTCTCGACACTTGCTTACTCGGGAAAATCAAATTTATTGGGAACAACTCATAACCTGGGAACAAGGAACTTGAGACAACCATACTTGACACTTACGGGAACATCAAGGAATTCAATTCTAAGAGAGTAGTTTAGCCAACATACCTCAAATTTGTCGCTTAATGATACTACAATGATCCACTACACTAAGCAACTACAATCTACAATAACAACATCCTGTGGGACCAATATTAGTAACAAATTCCATAATTTTGGCCATTTAGGCACTTTATCAAACACCTATTAGGCATGAATCTCTACGTCTCTTAATCATAGATTAGTTCATCCAACTACTGCCATTTACCAAAAATCCCACATACATGACCATCCATCCACACCCAACCAATAAAATTCCATCAAATAATCAGCTTTCAATCTCTACAATGGTTATGTATTTAAATTGGGAACTTATTGCTTCCAATCACCATACCATAAGTTCCAATACTTACTTCATACTCATATTCCCATAATATATCCATACATGTAAGTCTAAGGGTGTTGGATTACCTTTTGAAAGAAATCTTGCAAAACCCTCTTTTGAGTTCTTGAAGAAATTTCTTGAAGATCTATGTATTTTATGGAGGATTGAGTTAGTTTTAGGGTGGAATTGATAGAATGAAACACCGAATTAGTAGGGATTACTCACCTTGAAGATGGGGCAGTTGGAGGTCTTGAGAGAGTGGAGAAAAACCCCAAAATTTGGCCAAGATGAATTGGGAAAAATGAAACACGAAACTGTATCTATAGGTCCATATTTCTGGGTTTCGGATTCGGCCCCAGATGCTATGGTAGAATTTCACTGCCAGCCCTTCTTTCAGATGCGGCCCTGGATGCTTCGCATCCGTAGTTCACCCCTCTTCCAGCCTTTGGGAATTTGGTCATAATTTCTTGTAGAAATGTCCAAATGACGAACAGTTTGATGCGTTGGAAACTAGACTCAGAGGGATTTAATTAGATAGGTATATCACTACCTAAGTCTTTATATTGTGGGAGTTCTATTCGTTTGAAGTCTGGTCTTGTGCTAATTGATACATCTTTTCCACTTAATGTATCCAACTTATTCCGCACAAATTCTTTCCATTCACAAAACTCCTTAGTATATTCCAACACATCTTAAACATATATTTTCATTTCAAAATGGTGTGGTTCTATCCCATGGGTCTCCTTTAATACTCGAATACGTTATTCCCAAATACCGTTGCCGCACTTTAAAATATTAAATTATTAGGAAACTCTATGCCCGGGGCAGTGCCTTAACTAATGCCCCTCGATTCCACATCCGTACCATACATTGGTACCATAGTGACATACCCCTTAATGACATCTCCTACACTTCACACAATGAGGGTGAGGTCCGTTAAACTGACTCGCCCCACCGACTTGATATTTACCCTTTTTGCATGCATCATAAGCATTCCCCCTATCCTTCCTCCAAGACCCCGTGATGGGATTAACAATCTCTGCAACAGCTCTTTGTGTGGACTTTTGGAATTGCCTAAAGCTACCACCCCTAACACGCTTTTGAGCCTACTCACAACATGACGCAAAATATTCCTGCCCACATATCGGGCAGACCGGGATGGGTGTATGCAACCTAAGAGCATTTGTTCTTCTTATGCCCCCCTCGTTCCACAACCATAACATATTTCAAGAATAATCCAACATAAACCCGAGTGGATCTTCTTTCATATCAAACATTCCGGGTTATTGATGCCAATAATCCTCTTTCATATCTTAGGTGCTCTCACCACATAATCCGGTGGCGCGGTGACATTAATAGGAACAAGGACACTTCCCCTAGCAACTGGTTCTTTCATTCCCTCCTTGATGCCTCGAACCTGTGGGTTACTCATATGGAAAATGAGGCATATAGATGTGCTCGACAACACACCGATAAGAAAGACTCCAGGACACTTTAAAACCTTAGGCTCTAATACCAAGTTTGTCATGCCCCGAACTCGGGGAGCGCGACCGGCGCTCAACCGAGTAAACCCGGTCAAGCAAGCCTGTCAGATACTTTCTACCCAAACTTACTTATGAATAAAGAGAATACATATTTTCGTTAATTAGACAATAACGAGATCATGTAGACAGTACCAATTCATTACCATTAGTTACTTCATTTTAAAGTCTCAAATTACACACACTTTCATGGTCTGAAGTGGAACAAGTAATTCAAACACAACATAACTTATTTAACTTCCCCAATACTAATATACGACCCACACTATGTCTCTGGAGCCTCTAATAGATACAAAAGAGTACTATGATAATGCCGGCAATAAGGCCCCGGCTATACCCCAAAACACAATATACAACATCAATTGACATCAGGCCCGGAATAGAGTAGGGCTCATCAAAACCTGCTGAATAGAGAGTGACTGCTAAAGAGGACCAAAGTTGCCCGCTGATGAACCACTTGCATCCATTGAAGATGTAGCGCCCCTGGCAAGAGGGACGTTAGTACATATGGAATAGTACTAGTATGTAAGGCTAACTGTCCTCTTTCAAAATAGAATGCCAATGTAAGAAAGGGGAAATCATGGAAACATCAATCAACAATCAATGATATCCAAATGCCAAGTTAAAACATAACAATTTTTAAAATACAAAGATAATACTATGAAGATGATAATTAAAATATGAAGATATTATTATTTTTGGTTGGGAGATCTTTAGTACCAATATGCCACCGTTCACAATACCAATACCACCGTACCATTAGCATGGAGTCCGATCACGACCCGATCGGCTAGACCGTCTCATCCGAGACATCAACCACAATCACGATTTCAATTACAATTTCCAACATAATCACCACCACGTGTGCGGCATGGCATCCGATCACGATCCGACCGGCTAGGCTGTCTCACCACAATGCCGTGTGGATCGACATTACCATTTTATAGCAATCATTTCATCCCAATTAAGGGTACTAATATCATCACATCAATCTCATCCCAATTTAGGGTAATAATTTCATCATACCAATACGGGGATTTACCCCTCGATCACTCCTACACCGGCACGTGTAGTTTCGGGGTTAGGTTGTTACCTACCCTTCCTCGGTGACTAACGATACTCCGAAAAATATTTTTGATTTGCATACAAAGGAAACAATAATACAAATGTATTTACCTTATAACATTTCATACCACATATAGCCTCATTGTTACTTTCAACCACTTACAACATCATTATTTCATTGGTTCTTTTGGCCATACATATAATTCTTCATTCATGGCACAATGGCCGTATTTCAGATTTCACACTTTCATATTTTTCCTTCTCATGGATCATCATCATAAATATCAACAAATAGAATATTTCGAAAATCACAACTTTAGGTTCATTGGTAATGAAGATTTTAAACACAATGCATTCCTTTCCAAGAAATGGAGTAAAATGATTGGCAATCGAAGCAAAAGTTAAAATCATAAACGAGTAACACATCATTCATTCTTGAAACACTTTTCCCCAAAAGGGAAATACACAATTTCAACTCATGAATATATAAGAGCTCAAAACACGTTGGAAATACTTACAAAGCATAGCATTAGAGAAACAACCACCTTTGGCCATGACTTGAGTATATCAGCATTTAGCCAAATCTATTTTCGAAGTCAATTTGGAACAATTGAATCAAGGCTCATTTCATAACCTTTCTCACATCATTTCAATTACTTGGCTCCATTGGTCACAAGTATAACTTTCATTATTGGCACGGTGGCCACGATTTACATCTCCAACCAACTTCTTTCACTTTCAAGCATCCTTATAGATAATCAACAATAAGATATTTCAAATCAAGACTTTTAGGTACATATATTATCAATAGGTGGAGTATTCTTTCCAAGCTATGCATAATGGACTTTCATTGGAAACACGACTCAAAGCCGTAATATTTTAATACACATATCATTCTTGTATACATTTCCGATGGATAACATAATGTGATAGGAATATTCGAAACACATTTTGAATACATAATTCTCGACACTTGCTTTCTCGGGACAATCGAATTTATTCGGAACAACTCGGAACATGGGAATAAGGAACTTGAGCCAACCATACTTGAAACTTACAGGAACATCATGGAATTCAATTCTAAGAGAATAGTTTAGCAAACATACCTCAAGTTCATCCCTTAATGATATTACAAAGCTCCACTATACTAAGCAACTTCAATCTACAGTAACAAAATACAATGAAACCAATATTAGTAACAAATTCCATAATTTAGGCCATTTAGATACTTTATCAAACACCTAGTAGGAATGAATCTCTAAATCTCTTAACCATATGGGATTCACAGACTTATATATGGCATCATGCTGGGTTTGGTGAGTCGTGTGAGATTTGAATTGCTTTGCAAAGGCCACGATTCATCTTTGGGCAAAATTATTAGTGTTAGAGATAGCACGGGTGATTCAAGTTGCTTAAGAAGTATAGTAGTACTAATTTTAGTATCACCAAGGAAGAGAATAGGTCGTGGAGGAAGCTTGCTGATGAGTTTCTATGGGCAATTCGACTAAGCACTATGACAATTATGTGATAGTAAGTTAGCGAGGTTCAAATTTTAGTTGCCTAACATGGAAAGATTAATAGAATTGCACATTTCAGAATGCTTGCAAGTGTGACTTCATAATGGTGTTTGAGTAGTCACGTGGAGTCACTAGGATGAGGAATCTTACACTTTTGAGGTATAGCGATTGGATTTCTAGAGGCAGAACTATCTCTTTTGTGGTGGATAGTGTAAGTGTGTTAATAGTCAGAAAACTGATCGTATGTGTCTTTGGTGGGTGACTTGAGACGATTGGTGTGGGACGAAGCTCGTGGTTCATAGTATTTGATGTGTTATGATCTGCCCAGATGTAGTGATATATCCTTCTTAGAGGTCTTGGTTCGAGACGTACAATTGAAGAGGTTATTGGCATTATTTTGTATGTTGGGATGACAAAACAGGTTAAGTAAGCACTTTAGAGACTAATGATTTGAATATTCGATGCATTGGGTTACACAAGGTTATAGCAGATCATGAGTGACTAGCACTGATAGAGGAACATAAAGGAAAAGGATTCGAGATGTGGCTTTTTGATAGTTGGATTAGTAACAAGTTCCATATATATATTCGTGGTTGAGACCGATGGTTTGGAAATTACTTGGGTGTCCATGATTGTCACGACCCAAAATCCCACAATGGTCGTGATGGCCTCTAACCTACTCGCTAGGAAAGCCAACTCTAAACAACATTAATGGAATCCAATTTTAAGCCATTAACAGAGATATGATAAAGATAATAATAGGAATAATTCTCAAAACCAATACATAAATGTAAATATCTGAGAAATGGTCTTGACACAGCCACAACTGTCTACAATGGTCAAAATCTGGTGCCACACTATCACAAGCATCTAATAAGAATAAAGATTGTCAAATAAACAACAATGTCTGTTCTAGAAAGAAATGGATAGACATAATAGATAAGCAGGGAAAGGGACTCCATGTGCTGTAATACCACTAATACCAACCTCAGAACTTGTAAAAATAGACAAAAATGTAGTATTAGTATAAAATAACGGTACTCTGAAATTATCAAGTCTAGCCTCGAAGAAGTAATGGCGAGGATTCGACTCCGATACTTACTAACAGTCCAAAAATTAGGACAACATAAATATGGTCATGAATAAATGATGTCATCATGAAATGAGTGCAAAATCTCAAAACAAAGTTCAATGTATATATTTATTTGCATGCTTAGGATCCGTTCTCAATACCTCATATGGCTAAAAGATAGATGTGGTTAATCATATAATTAAATTTATCATAACGGCTCAGTACACTATTTCAACATGCATAAGTCTGGCCGTTATTTAACATTAGTAAATTAAACCATATACTCACCAAATCATGGATAAAATAAGGCAAGTGTATGGCCACAGATTAATAATAAAGTTCAACATGGTAAAATAATCATTTGTGCACAATTCAATTGATGCATGGATAATATTTTCACTTAATTAAAACAAGGCATATCATTAGCCAAACTCTACCCAATATGGTGAAAACCTAGCTATGCATATACACTCGTCATCTCTCATATACGTGATTCCTATATAAAGTAACAAGTAGTAAATAAATCACATATTGGGAAATATTCCTCTTACAAGGATAGACAAGAGACTTACCTCCACCCGATAAGCTTCAACCTTTCAAAATAACTTTTCCTCTTAAATCAACCTCCAAATGACTCGAATCCAGTCAAATACAACTCAATAACATCAAACAAATCTATAGGAATCCATTTAAAACAATAAAGCTTCAATCTTTAATCAAATTTCTAAAAGTTAACAAAAATCAACCTGGGCCCACATGGTCCAAAACTTAGTCAATGGGTAGATTCCGACTACCTATAACCCAATGAGTCCAAATATATGATTAGATTCCAAAAATGAGTCCAAAGCAATGCTCAAATTCCTAATTTATACTCTCTTTAAATGTAGACAAAAATTCAAAAATTTCTCTTTCAGATTTCATAATCTGTGTATAAATCCATGAAAAATGAGATATATAATCAAAATCAATTGGAAATATCGTACCCTCAAAGTAGTTGTTGAAACCCCTCCTAAAGTCGCCTCTTTCCGAGCTCCAAAACTCAAAATAGTGAAATATGCTCAAAATCGTATTTGCGGCCAAAATGATTGCATTTGCAATGCCGCTTCTGCGAGGCTTACATAGTCAGCCTTCACATCTGCAGCGCACCAGCCGTATCTGCTACTTCGTAGGTGTGACCATTCAATCGCATGTGCGTTATTCCTCATGCCTGCCCCATCTAGCAGGCACATACAAAAACACCGCAGGACCAGAGGTGCGATTGCGTACCTGGGTTCTTTCTTCCGTAGATGCGGTAAATACCCATACCAAACCAACTTCGCAAATGGAACATACCCATCATAGGTTCACCTTCGCACCTGCGTTCCTTCTTCTGTGGGTGTGATGCACCAGCACCAGTAACCCCAAACCATTCCCAAATGGTCTGAAACCATACCGAAACACACCCAAGCCCCCTACCCCTATCCAATCATACCAACAAGTCCTAATACAGTATCCAAACTTATGCATATGCTCAAAATAACACAAATAATATCAAAACCGAGAATCAAAGATCAAAACCCATCTATTAACAACATTTTTTACTTCGCCAAACAGGTATGAATCTTACCAAAACATTCCGGAATCCAACTAAACATTGCACACAAGTTCGAATCAACTAAATGAACCTATCCACGGACCCAAAAATACCAATCAGAGTCCGATAATATCAAAGTCAACACCCAATCAAACCTATAAACTCTCAAAACCTTCAAATTGCCAATTTTTGGCAAATAGAGCCAAAACCTTCTAGGAACCTCCAAATCCAAATCCGAACATACGCCTAAGACCAGAATCACTATAAAAATCTATTGGAATCATCAAATTACTAATTCGAGGTTGTCTAATCAAAAGTCTAACCTTGGTCAACTCTAGCAACTTTAGATTTCCAAAATAGAACTAAGTGTTCCAAACCACTCTTAACCATTCCCGAAACCAAGCTAACCATCTCCTCAACTCCAACAAACCAACATCTAGGAAGCATTAAATCAGAAAATAGGGATAAAATACACAAAATAACCGGCTGGATCACTTTATTCTCCCCCTCATAAACAAACCTTTGTCCTCGAACAGGTTTAGAATCATACCTGGATTGACAAAATGATAAGGATATCTGCTCCATATATCATCCTTAGTCTCCCAATTCACTTCCTTGACCAGCTGACCCCGTCAGCTGAATTTTCACTGGTGAAATATCTTTCGACCTTAACTTCCAAACCTACCTATCCAAAATGGCCACCGACTCTTCTTCATAAGCCAAATTTTTATCCAATTGTACTAAACTGAAATCCAACACATCTAACTTGTCTTCATAGCACATAAAAAGCATGGAAATATGAACTATCGAATGAACTCCAGACAAGATGGGTGGCAAAGCAAGTCTGTAATCCACCTCACCAAATCTCTCTAATATCTCGAATGGACCAATATATTGAGGGCTCAAGTTTCCCTTCTTCACAAATGTCATCACGCCTTTCATAGGCGAAACTCTAAGGAGAACCTTCTCACTCTCCATGAAATCATATCATGAACCTTCCTATCAGCGTAACTCTTCTGCTTGGGCTGTGCTGTACGAAGCCGCTCTTGAACCAAATTCACCTTTTCCAAAGTATCATGAACCAAATCTATACCCAACAACCTAGCCTCTACAGGCTTAAAAAACCAGCCGGAGAATGACACAGCCTCCCATATAAGGCCTCATTCGAAACCATCTAGATGCTACACTGGTATTTGTTACTGTAAGGAAACTTTGTCAATGGTAGAAACTGATCCCACTGGCCTCCGAAATTAGTAAGAAAGGCTCTTAACATATCCTCAAGGGTCTAAATAGTCTGATCCGGCTTCCCATCTGCATGTGGGTGAAATTCCGTACTCAGCTCCACCTGCATGCCGAACTCTCGTAGAAAATCTCTCTAAAAGTGTGATGTACACTGAGTGCCCCGAGCCGAGATGATAGAAACAAGCACACCATACAAATGGACAATCTCTCTGATGTAGATCTGAGCCCTCCTCTCTGACGTGTAAGAAGTTTTGATCGTAATGAAATGCGTATACATAGTCAGTCTGTCCACAATGACCCAAAAAGTATCGAATCTTCTCAAAGTTCGTGGCAAACCTACAACAAAGTCCATAGTAGTGTGCTTCTGCTTCCACTCCGGTATCACTAATCTTTGAGTCAAACCACATGGTTTGTGATGCTCAAACATGTCCTGCCGACAATTTAAATACCACGAAACATGCCCAACAATGTCCATGTTCATCATCTATCACTAATAATGTTGCTTCAAGTCACCATACATCTTTTTAGCACTTGGATGAATAGCATACCACGAACTATGAGCCTCTTCAATAATCAAATTGTCCATATTAGGACCCAAACCTGACCAAGAAATAGCAATACACCATCATCACCAATAACCACCTCCTTAGAACCACCTTGCAATACCATGTCCTTAAGGACAAAAAAATAAAGATCATCACACTGGCGAGCCTTAATATGCTCAAACAAGGACGACTGTGCAATAACACAAGCAAGGACACTACTAGGCTGAGAAATATCCAACCTCACAAATATATTAGCAACGTCCTGAACATCTATATCCAAAGGCCTCTCAAAATTTGGAATAAATGCCTAACTCCCCATACTCTGTGCCTTCCTACTCAGACATATGCTTCCATATTTTGCCTTTCCTAGATGATACAAAATAGTGATATCATAATCCTTTAACAACTCCAACAACCTCCATAGCCTCAAATTCAAGTCCTTTTGTTTTAACAAATGCTAAAGACTCTGGTGATCAGTGTAAACCTCACTTGACTTGCTATGAAGGTAGTGATTCAAAATACTTAGCGCGTGCATAATAGTTGCTAACTTCAAATCATAAAATGGACAATGCTTCTTATGAGACTTCAACTCGCGCGACGCATAGGCAATAACCTTACTGTCCTACATCAACACACAACCTAACACGTGAAGCAGCACAATAGAGTTGTTGTCGAAGAAGTCTTGAGCTTCTAAAAGCTCTTCTCACATTCGTCAGACCATCTAAAAGGAGCACCCTTATGAGTCAACTTGGTGAATGGAGATGTAGTAGATGAAAATCCTTCCATAAAGCGATGATAGTAGCCTGCCAAACTCAAGAAACTCCTAAGCTCTATAGGTGTAGAAGGTCTGGGCCAACTTTGAATTGCCTCAATATTCTTCGGATACACCTTGATCCCATAACCAGAAACCACGTGGCCCAAGAATGGTACTGAGTCCAACAAAAATTCGCACTTAGAGAACTTAGCATACGACCTTTCTTCCTCAAAATTTGAAGCACAATCCTCAAATGTTTCTCATGATCCTCCCTATTATGGAAATACACCAAGATATTATCAATGAACACAATAATGAAAGAATCCAAATAAGGCTGGAACACATTATTCATCAAATGCATGAAAGCTGCTAGAGTACTAGTCAAACCAAAAGGCATCACCAAAAATTCATAATGACCATAGCGAGTCATGAAAGCTGTATCAGGGATGCCTGAAGCCTAATCTTTAGTTGATGGTAACTCTACATTAAATCAATCTTCGAAAGCACCCTAGCAACCTGAAGCTGATAAAAAACCATCAATGTGAGGCAATGGATACTGTTCTTGATGGTGACCTTGTTCAACTACCTATAATCTATACACATCCTTGTAGAACCATCATTCTTCTTCACGAACAACACCGAGACATGCCAACATGAAACATTTGGCCTGATGAATCCCTTACCCAACAATTCTTGTAGCTACTCCATCGGTTCCTTCAACTCAACTACAGTGTCACGACCCAAATCCCACCACATGGGTCGTGATAATGCCTAGTTTATAAAACTAGGTAAGCCGACCACTTAACAATATTTAAAAGAATAAAAGCATGATATAATGAAAATATAAGTAATACAAGACCAAAATTGCAATACTTAACATTACTCCCCGTAACTAGGTATTATAAAATCACTAGCTCTAACTGAATACATGAAAATATCTCAAAATACAATACTATCGGGAATACGTAAACAGTAGAAATGAAACAAGAGGGTGACTCTGAGGCCTACAGTTAGATCATGTAGGAATACCTTAAAGTCTCCAATGTTCATAATTCCTCATTGATGATTAGCCAGATCCAAAGTACTTGGATTTGCAAAAACATGTGTTGAAGTGTAGTATTAGTATACCACAATCGGTACCCAATAAGTATCAAGACAAACCTCGGTGGAGTAGTGATGAGGTTCAAGCCATTTGATACTCACTGGACAAATAACTTGTGCTGTGAATATATCAAAGAAAATTGATAACAGAAATATAAATGGAAACAGTAACAACAATCCTTTTAGAACGTGCAGTAAGAACTCAGTTTAGTAAAACCCATCTTTGATCAAAAAATATCAAATAGAGGTGAGGCATGTGATATCATGTCAAATACAACCATTAACGAATAAGTTTAAATGGGAACTTTCAGAAACAATTATGTAGTAAGAATATCAACCCCGTCTCAACACAATCACAACAACAAGAATGACACCCCGAAATATCAAATAACATTATCAACAATGCCACCCTTATCCCGCTGCATGTGCACATAACAATGAAATACCTCCCTTATATTGCCACATGCAAATATAGCCACCCTTATTTTGCCATGTGGGAAGCCCGAGATAACGCCACCCTTATTTCGCCCCACGCGGACAACAATAGAAAACATTGCATGGCAAAAACCTCGTGTTGTCACCCCTAATCAATCCACTCAACATGTCTACAAGTGACAAGATACCACAAAATAATAATACCAAGTTCCAAAATATCACAACAATGATACCAAAGTTTCATCAAGATATAAGCTCACAACTTTCAACATTAGTGCACAAGGACATAACAAATAATCATAAAAGCAGAGGGTTGTTTAATAATAAAGTATGATTATGGCTAAATCAAGGTAATGATCATGATTAGATAGTCATAAGGTAATCTCAACATGTTTCATATAAAGTTCATTATCACATTAAGGCATATGAATAGTCTATGATCTATTTCCGGTCAAAACCACACATAGTACCCTTATGCACGCTCATCACCTTATATACACATCACTTTACATATCATAGAATCAACAAATAGGGCTAGCACCAAAGGGGTACTCCTACACAAGGTTATACAAGATATTAACCTTAAGCAAGACAAATAAATACCCTAAAAATCTCTTTGCACGTGAATCAACCTTCAAACGGATTGAATCTTTCCAAAATAACTTTATAATATCAATAAAATATATAGAAACAACCCCAAGCAATAAAGCTTCTATGACAACCTGACAAGTTGTTTTGAGTACTAGCCTTTATTTTCTTGTTCTGAGAACTTCATTAGCTTTGTTTGGTGTTTCTTGGTTTGCGTGTGTGGTCCGTGTCACTTTTTGAAAAGATTTTATGTGAAACGATGACTAAAGATGGGGCTAGAGTTGACTAGCTATGATCAACAATTTAAATAAATGACCCCGATTGGTGTTTTGACGATTCTGGTAGGTCCGTAGTGTTATTTTGGACATGGACGTATGCCCATAATTGAATTCGAAGGTCCTTAGGTTGATTTGACTTGTTTTGTTGAAAGTTTGTAATTTGAATGTTTAGAAATTTCCTAGATTTGACCATAGGTTGACTTTATGATTAACGGGTTCGGATTTTTTTTTTGAGACTTCGTATATGTCCGTTTTACTATTTGAAACTTGTTTGCAAAATTTGGTTCAAATCGGAGTTGGTTTGATAGGATTCAGACACTTAGTTGTGATTATAGATGTTCTTGTTTCATTTGAAATTTCATTCGTTTTGATGTTCAATTTGTAGTTTTACATGTTATTTTGGTGTTTTGATTGTGCGAGCTAGTTCGTATGATGTTATTACACTTTTGTGCTTGGTGAGTTTCAGACGCGTTTCGAATGAATTTGGATAGTGTAAGGACTGCCGGTGTATTTCAGTTCTGGTGCTGGGTTGCAGGTCTTGCAATTGCGAAGACCTTTTCGCAAATGCGAACTCCGGTTTTGCGAAGTTGAGTTCACAATTGAGATGAGGGACTGGACAGGGCAGTCTTCGCATTTGCGAAGAAATGTTCGCAATTGCGGACATCCCATGATTCATATTTGCGACTGAGCCCTGGGCTTGGACAGGTTCACAAATTCGAACCATTGATTGCATTTGTGGTTGGACGGGATATTGAATTTTCGATGTTTTTGTCGCAATTATTTATATAGCAGGCTGGGCACGCAGTTCGCAACTGCGACCTGTTTCTCGCATTTGCGATGCTCGCACTTGCGAACAAGTGTTCCCAATTGGGACGTCTACAGCTGGGTAAAAGAGGGTGAAAGCGGGACATAGCTCATTTTACACCATATCTCAACCCTAAACACTCTAGAGGCGATTTTTCAAGAATTTCTTCTTCCCAAAATTATTGGTAAGCAACTATAATCCACTTTTTTTCAATTCCCCCTTACTTTTTATGATATTTCAACATCAAATTTGGGATTTCCATGGTAGAAATTGGGAATTTGGGTAGAAATTTTAGATTTTGTAAAGTTGAGATTTAGATCTAAAATTGAGGTCGGATTTCAAAACAAATCACATAATCGAGCTCGGGAGTGAATGCGTAACCCAATCTCTACTTTTGACCAAGCGGGCCCGGGGTTGACTTTTTAATAAATGATCAAATTTGAACCTCTTTCATTAATGGGTAGTTTTTAAAGATTATTTTGAGTCATTTGATCGATAATTTTCTAAATTTGGTTGTTTGGAGGCTCTTTCAAAGGGCAAGGCCGTGGTTGATTGATTGCTTTATTCGCGGAGTGAGATAAGTGTTATGTCTAACCTTGACTTGAGGAAATTAGGACTTGTTGAATTATTTGTTATGTGAATTCTGTGGGAAAACAACATATATGCTAGGCGGCGAGTGTATATACGCCGTCATGGGATTTAGCATGCGGGATTTGGATATTTATTTCCATATTTTTATTTATTCCATGATAACTATCATTATATTCTTTAACTGTTACATGTTTTTACATGGCTTTATGCTATATATTTTACTTGTTATTTAATTTTTACTTGCCTTAATTTGTTCATTCCTCACACGATTTCTGCTTATTTGCTACATGTTTCTAGTTGCCTTAATTGTAAATATTAATTGCCACATGTTTTACGTGCTTTTATTGTTTTATATTATAGATGCATTCTATTAGGATGTTTCTCTTATGTGAGCCATTTAACTATTTTGTATTGATGAATTGGTAAAATTTGAGATTCCGAGATGTTGGAGATCCTCCGTTTATTTCGTGGTTCTTTACTGTTCTATACATTCCACCTTATTTTTGTGATATTTTGTAAATATTTTTGTTGAGTTTTTTATGTTAATGATTTAAAATTGTTTGGGGATCGGGTTGCACGCCGTAACGGTACTGATCGGTATTGAAATGATATGAACGAATAAGGACGGATTATAATATGAATGATATGGTGGTATTGCGTTACGCGGCGCAACAGATTTGATTTGTTGTAATTGTTTGTGGTTGTTGAATTATCCTCGGTATTGTGATATGAGACTTGAGACTTTGTTATTCTTAGGCTCTCTAGTAGTCAACCTTCGGGTCCATTTATATGAGTTCATTGCTTTATTTCTATTCCTATTTTTTGTTATTATTATTTCGTAAGTAACTTGCCATATCCTCGTCACTACTTCGTCGAGGTTAGGCTCGTCACTTACAGAGTACACGGGGTCGGTTGTACTCATGCTACACTTCTGCACTTCTTGTGCAGATACCAGTGTTGGTCCCGGTGGCGCATAGCGAGACTGCTTGGATGCAGCTACTTTAGGAGACTTTAGGGATAGCTGCACGATGTCCGCAACCTTGAAGTCCCCTTTCCATTCTATATTTACTGTTTATTTAGTTTCAAATAGATGTATTTTGTTCAGACTTTATCTGTAGTACTCTACATGCTCCTGTATTCGTGACTCCATATTCCGGGATATGATTAGATTTCGTCATTTAGTATTTTATTATTTCATTTCAAGTGATTACAGTTCATTATTATTAGTGTTTTCATCTTAAATTGTTAAAATTGGTTAAATAATTTAGCTAACGTTGGCTTGCCTAAAAAATGAAATATTAGGCATCATCACGGTCCCGAGGGTGTGATTCCAGGTCGTGACAAGTTGGTATCAGAGCACTAGGCTGCCTAGGTCTCACGAGTCATGAGCAAGCTTAGTAGAGCCTGGAGGATCGGTGCGAAGATGTCTGTACTTATCTTCTAAAGGCTATAAGGTTTTAGGAAAATTTCACTTTTGTTTTCTATATCGTGTGACTTTGTTCCATTATTGAAGTTTGAACTATTCTATTCTTGTTCTCTCACAGATGGTGAGGACACACATAGAATTTATAGCCGGACACAAGCAAGAGCCCCCTGTTGCAGCCACTGCCAGGGGTTGGGGCCGAGGTAGGGGCCGATGCAGAGGCAGAGGCAAAGGCAAAACTCAGCCTAGAGCATGTGTAGCAGCACCCCTTGCGGAGCCTTAGATCGATCATGAAGAGGAGAGCCAAGTTGATACCACACCAGTCGGACCCGCTCAGGTCCCGGAGGGATTCGTTGCTACTCCCGTACTTCATGATGCTCTAGTCTACTTAGTTGGAGTCAGGAGAGTGTGGCTCAGACTGGAGTATTTCCTATGGCACTAGTTGTCTATTAGGTTGGGGGAAGATCACACTCTCCTGTCACTCACACTTCGGGGCTACACAGCCTGGGAAGAGGCCCACGATGTCTTCTTAGGGATTGATAAGTTTCAATAAGTTAATCAAGATCTTTCGTACTCACTTTGGTGGTACATCTTCTGAGGACACACAGGACTATTTGGACCATTGCCACAAGTTGTTGCGCAAATGGGATATTATAGAGTCCAATGGAGTTGACTTTGCACTGTTCTAGTTGACCAGTTCAGCCAAGAGGTGGTGGCAGGATTTTGAGCGGAGTAGACCAGCTGGTTCACCTCCACTTACTTGGGATCCATTTTCGCAGTTATTTTTGGAGAAGTTCATTCTTTTCACTCCGAGAGAGCTATACCACGGGTAGCTAGAGCGCCTCTAGCAAGGTGGCATGACTGTTACCCAGTACGAGACATGATTTGTGGATTTAGCCCGTCATGCAGCTATTTTCATTCCCATAGATAGGGAGAGGGTGAGGAGATTTATTGGTGGTCTTACTTTCGGTATTAGGCTATAGATGGCCAATGAGACGGGAAATGATATTTCTTTCTAGAGGGTCATAGAGATTACTAGACGGATCGAGATGATTTGTTGTCAGGGTAAAGAGACGATGTCTGAGAAGAGGCCTTGTCATTTTGGTTGTTTCAGTGGTGCCTCATCTGGAGGCAGAGGTTCTTTTGGTAGATGTCATCCCCCAGGCCGATTCAACCAGCTCTTCAGGCAGCTCATGGTGCTTCGGGCAGTCATGATTCTTATGGGTCTCGTCCTGAGTAGTCTGCATTCAGTACACCTTCAGCTCCTATCAGTGCACCACCGCAACATAGTTAGGGTCAATCTCAGCTTCAGCAGCCACTGTAGCCGAGAAAGTGCTTTGAGTGTGGAGGTATGGGTCACATCAGGAGGTACTGCCCTATATTGATGGGCAGCAGACCGAAACAGGGTTCCCGTGTCATTGTGCCGGTACCGGTTGCTTCGCCGCCCGCACAGCCAGCTAGAGGTGGGGGTCAGGCAGCTAGAGATGGAGGTCAGTCCATTAGAGGTGGATGCCAGCCAGTTAGAGGTCATCCAAGAGGCGAAGGTCAGAGTGATGGGGCTCAGCCCTATTATTATGCATTCCTTGCCAGACCTGAGGTAGATTCCTCTGACGCCGTCATCATAGGTATTGTTCTCGTTTGCCATAGGGATGCCTCAATTTTATTTGATCTAGGCTCTACTTATTCATACATGTCATCATACTTTGCTTCATATCTAGTTATGCCTCGTGATTCGTTGACTGCTCCTGTCTATGTGTCCACGCATGTGGGAGATTCTATTATAGTAGATCGTGTTTATCGCTTGTGTGTGGTTTCTATCAGGAGCTTTGAGACTAGGGTAGACATTTTACTTCTTGATATTATGGAATTTGATGTCATCTTAGGTATGGATTGGTTGTCACCTTATCACACCATTCTGGATTGTCAAGCCAAGACGGTGGCCTTAGCCATGACGGGGTTGCCCTGATTAGAGTGGAGGGGGACTCCTGGCCATTCTACTAGTGAGGTTATTTCTTATGTGAAGGATTGGTGTATGGTCGAGAAGGGATGTCTAGAATATTTGGCCTATATCTATGATCCTATTGCGGAGGTTCCTTCCATGGATTCAGTACCAATTATGTGCGAGTTTCAAAGGTGTTTCCTGTATCCAGGGATGCCATCCAACAAAGATATCGACTTATGTATTAATTTGGCTCTGAGCAATCAACCCATTTCTATTCCACCATATCGTATGGCCCCAGTTGAGTTGAAGGGACTGAATGAGCAGTTGCAGGATTTGCCTTATAAGGGATTTATAAGACCTAGTGTCTTGCCCTGGGGCGCACCAGTGTTTTTCGTGAAGAATAATGATGTTTCGATAAGGATGTGTATATATTATTGGTAGTTGAATAATGTCACTATTGAGAACAAGTATCCATTGGCAAGGATTGATGACTTATTTGATCGACTTCAGGGTGCCAAAGTGTTTTCGAATATTGATCTGAGATCTGGCTATACTTAGTTGAAGATTAGGGCATCAGATGTCCCTAATACAACATTTTGGAATTGGTATGGTCATTATGAGTTCCTAGTGATGTTATTTGGCTTGACAAATGCCCTAACATCATTTATGGATGTGATGAACCAGGTATTCAAGCCCTATTTGGGTTCTTTTGTGATCATCTTCATTGATGATATTTTGGGCTACTCCCACAGTCAAGAGGAGCATGAGAAACATCTACGGATTGTACTTCAGACTCTGAGAGATAGACAGTTATATGACAAGCTATCAGAGTGTGATTTTTTGTGGGACTCGATTGCCTTTTTGAGGACAGTTGTATCTTCTGAGAACTGGCCTAGACATACTTCAGCTATAGAGATTCGGAGCTTCCTAGGTTTGGCGGGTTATTATCGCCGGTTCGTAGAGGGGTTTTCATATGTCTCAGCCCCATTGACTAGATTGAACCAGAAGGGTGCCCCATTAAGGTGGTCTGATGAATGTGAGGAGAGATTTCAGAAGCTCAAGACTACATCGACTACAACCCCAGTGTTGGTATTGCCTATGGGTTTGGGGTCTTACACTGTGTAGTGTGATGTGTCATGCATTGGGCTTTGCACGGTGTTGATGCAAGACGGTAGGGTTATTGCCTACGCGTCTGGACAATGGAAGGTTCATGAGAAGAATTACGCGGTGCACGACTTGGAATTGGAAGCTATCTTTCATGCATTGAAGGTTTGGAGGCATTACCTCTACGACATGTTGTGTGAGGTATTCACAGATCATCAGAGACTACAACACTTATTTAAGCAAAATGATCTAAACTTAAGGCAATGGAGGTGGTTAGAGTTGTGAAAAGACTATGATATCACCATTTTGTACCGTCTCGGGAAGGCCAATATGGCGGCCGATACCTTGAGCAGAAAGACTAAGCGTATGGGTAACCTTGCATATATTCTATTTTGTGAGAGAACTTTATCATCGGATGTTCAGGCTTTGGCAAATCAGCTCGTGATGTTAGATGTTTCAAAGCCTAGCCGGGTTCTTGCTTATGTGGTTTCTCGGTCTTCTTGTCCTTAAGGGCATGGTGAAGCACGGTGATGTCAAGGAGGTTTCTATTGGAGATGAAGGGGTTTTGTGGATGCATGGTCGGATTTGTCTGCCCAATGTGGATGGGCTGCGCGAGTTGATTCTCGAGGAGGCCCACAGTTCGCGGTATTCCATTCATCCGGGTGCTGCCAAGATATATCAGGATTTGAGGTAGCATAGCGGTGGAGAAGAATGAAGAAAGATATAGTAGAGTATGTGGCTTGGTGTTTGAACTATCCGCAGGTGAAGTACAAATATCAGAGGCCGGGTGGTTTACTTTAGAGACTTGAGATTTCCGAGTGGAAGTGGGAGCGTATTGCCATGGATTTCGTTGTTGGGCTCTCACGGACCTTGATGAAATTTGACATAGTGTGGGTCATTGTTCATAGGTAAGCCAAGTCGGCACATTTCATTCTCGGTGGAGGCTACCTATTCTTATGAGCAGCTGGCCTAGAACTATATCCATGAGATTGTTCGTCTCTACGGTGTACCAGTGATTATTATCTCCGACTGAGGCACGTAGTTCACATCGCATTTCTAGAGAGTTATGCAGCATGGTTTAGGCACACGGGTTATGTTGAGTACAATATTTGACCCCCATACGAATGGGTAGTCCGAGCACACCATTCAGATCTTGAAGGATATGCTATGTGCATATGTTATGGATTTCGGGGGTTCATGGGATAAATTTCTACCGCTTGCAGAATTTGCTTATAACAACAACTACCAATCGAGTATTCAGATGGCTCCTTATGAGGCCTTATATGGGAGGCAGTTTCGTTCTCCAGTTGGTTGGTTTGAGCCGGGAGAGGCTAGGTTGTTGGGTACTGAACTTAGCTCATTTTATACAATATCTCAACCTTAAACACTCTAAAGGTGATTTTTCAAGAATTTCGTCTTCTCAAAATCATTGGTAAGCAACTCTAATCCACTTTCTTTCAATTCCCCACTACTTTTCATGAGATTTCAACATCAAATTTAGGATTTCTATGGTAGAAATTAGGGATTAGGGTATAAATTGAGGATTTTGTAAAATTGAGATTTAGACCTCAAATGGAGGTCGGATTTCAAAATAAATCACTTAACCTGACTCGGGGGTGAATTGGCGATCGAGTTTTCGTTCGAATCTCGGGTTTTGACCAAGCAGCACGGGGTTGACTTTTATTGACTTTTTTAAAAATGATCAAAATTGCACCTCTTTCATTAATGGGTAGTGTTGTAAAGCTTATTGTGAATTGTTTGATCAATAATTCATTAGATTTGGTTGGTTTGGAGGTTTTCAAAGGGCAAGGCCTTAGTTGATTGACTACTTTGTTTGCGGAATGAGGTAAGTGTTGTTTCTAACTTTGACTTGAGGGAATTAGGACTAGTTGAATTATTTGTTATGAAAATTAAGTAGAGAAACGACGTATATGTGAAGTGACAAGTGCATATACGCTATCATGGGATTTAGCTTGTGGGATTTGGATATTTATTTTCATGTTTTCATTTATTCCATGATATCTCTTGTTACACGCTTTAACTGTTACATGTTTTTACTTGACTTCTATGCTATATTTGTTACTTTTTATTTAATTCTTACTTGCCTTAATTTGTTCATTCCTCACACGATTTCTATTTATTTGCTACCTGTTTCTACTTGCCTTAACTGTATATCTTTATTGCCACATGTTATACTTGCTTTTATTATTTTATATTATAGATGCACTCCATTAGGTTGTTTCCTTTATAGGAGCCATTTAACTGTTTTGTATTGATTAATTGGTAAAATTTGAGATTTCGAGATGTTGGAGATCCTCCGTTTATTCCGTGGTTCTTTAATATTCTGTACATTCCACTCTCTTTGTGTGATATTTTGTAAATATTGTTGTTGAGTTGTTTATGTTAATGATTTCAAATTTTTTGGGGATAGGGTTCCACGCCACAACTGTATTGATCGGTATAGAAATGAATTGAAGGAATGGGATGGATTATGATATGAACAGATGATGATATGGTGGGATGGGGTTGCGCGCCGCAACAGATTTGTGTGTTGTAATTGTTTGTGGTTGTTGAATTTTCCTCGGTATTGTGATATAAGACTTGAGACTTTGTTATTCTGGGGCTCTCTGGTAGTTGACCTCCGAGTCCGTTTATATGAGTTTATTGCATTATTTATATTCCTAGTTTTCTATTATTATTATTTAGTAATGGTTATTTGTAAGTGACTTGCCATAGCCTCATCACTACTTCGTCGAGGTTAGGCGTGACATTTACAGAGTACATGGGGTAGGTTGTACTCATGCTACACTTATGCACTTCTTGTGCAGATACCGGTGTTAGTCCCGATGGCGCTTAGCCAGACTTCTCGGATTCAGTTGCTTTATGATACTTGAGGTATAGCTGCACCACATCCATAGCCCTGAAGTCCCCTTTCCATTCTGCATTTACTGTTTATTTAGTTTCAAACAGTTGTATTAGTTCTTTACAATCATAACCTCGATCACGAGGGTCCAAATCAGGGTCTCCATCTCTGGATAGGGGAGACCTTTTTTTGGGTTAGTGCGCGCTGACATGCTCAAAAGTTTTGTTCAGACTTTATATTCTAGTACACTAGATGCTCAAGTATTCGTGACTTCAGATTCTTGGATATGAATAGACTTCGTCGTATAGTATTTTATTAGTCCATTCAAATGATTATAGTTTATTATTATTAATGTTTCGATCTTAAATTGTTAAAACTGGTTAAGTAATTTAGCTAACATTGGCTTGCCTACCAAGTGAAATGTTAGGCGCCATCACGATCCCGAGAGTGAGATTCCGGGTCGTGACAGCTTTGATCTTCAACAAAATCAAAAAGTTAACTCAAAAAGTCAACCCGGGCTAGCCTCCCGGAATCCGTAAAAAATCAAAAATTTCGAACACTCATTTGTGTACGAGTGGAGTCATGAATAATGAACAAATCCGAGTAAAAAAATACTTACCCAATCCATATCGTGAAAACTCGCTCAATAATTGCTCAAATCGGAGCTCTATTACTCAAAATGTGATAATAACCAAAACCTTTGAAATAGAGTACTTAAATGATCTTCCCATGCATACTCAGCCCAAACGCGGCACGAGCCTCGCGTTCGCGAAGAACAAAATGATGACTGCCTCTAAAACCCTACGCGAACGCGATGACCTGGTCGCAAACACGATGCAAACCACAACAAAGACTACGTGAGCAGGATGCCTCCCTCACGAATGTGGAGGCCAAAAGCCTGATGACGAACCGACCTTCCTTTTTATGAAAACGTGACTATAGCTCGGGATTGATAATGCCATTTCCTTCCCAAGCTCCATAAACATGGTCATCCCTTACCGAACACGAAGAAGAAAAATATGTCTGCCATTAAATACTCTTTGCGAATGCGACACCCCTGTCGCGATCGCGATGAACAAAATCAGACACCAACATCATTAGTCCAAAACAAGAGGAATTGATCCAAAACCCATCCGAAACACACTTGAGGCCCTCGGGACCCCGTCCAATCTCACCAACCAATCCCAAAACATAACATGAACATACTTGAGGCCTCAAATCACACAAAACAACATCAAAGCTATGAATCACACTGAATTCAAGCCTAATGAACCTATTAACTTTCAACTTCAAAACTCATGCCGAACCATATCAAATCAACTCGGGGTGACCTAAAATTTTGAATGCAAGTCCTAAAACAACGACCCATTCGAACTCCTGGAACAAATATCAGAACGCGATATCAATAAGGTCAACTCTCGACAAAACCTATCAACCTTCCAAACCTTCAACTTGAACCTCCAAATCTGGACATACGCCTAAATCCAAAATCACCATACAAAGTCATTGGAATCATCGAAATACAATTCCAGGGTCGACTATACAAAAGCAAACTCCGGTTAACTATTACAACTTAATACTCTAATCAAGGGACTAATTGTCCAAACTAAAACCAAAACCTCTCCAAAACCAAACCAACATTTCCGGCAAGTCATGTAACCCCCAACACGCATATGTAAAACATAAAATAGGGGGAACGGGGCTTAAATATTCAAAATGACCGACCGAGTCTTTACATGCTCCCCCTCTTAAACAAACATTAATCCTCGAACAAGTATAGAGACATACCTGAAGTGCTAAAAGGTGAGGATATCGGCTCCGCATATCATGCTCGGTCTCCCAAGTCGCCTCCTCGACCAATTGACCTCTTTGCTGAACCTTCACCGATGCAATGTTCTTCGACCTCAACTTCAGGACCTGCTTGTCCAAAATAGCCACCGACTCCTAAACAAAGGTCAAATACCTTTGCAATTGCACTTAGCTGTAATCTAATACATGTGATGGATCACCATAATACTTTTTTAGAATGAAAACATAGAACACTAGGTGAACTCCCGATAAACCCGGGTGGCAATGCAAGTTTGTAGGCCACCTCATCAACTCTCTCAAGAATCTGTAAAAGGACAAATATACTGGGGGCTCAACTTGCTCTTCTTCCTGAACCTCATCACACCCTTCATGGGATAAACTCTTATAAGAACCCTCTCGCCCACTATGCATGCCACATCCCAAGCCCTCCGGTCAGAATAAATATTTTTCCTAGAGTGCGTTGTACAAAGCCACTCCTGAATTAACTTCACCTTCTCCGGAGCATTACAAAAAATATTGGTGCCTAACAACCTAGCCTCCTCGGGCTCAAATTGACCAATCGGAGAACGATATTGTCTCCCATATAAGGCCTCATAAGGAGCCATCTTGATTCTTTACTGATAGCTTTTGTTGTTGGCAAACTCTGCTAGCAGTAGATATTTATCCCACGAGTCCCCGAAATCAATGACACATGAACGTAACATGTCCTCCAAGATCTGAATTGTGCGCTTAGACAGCCCGTCCGTCTGTGAATGAAATGTCATACTCATCTTGACCTGTGTAGACAACTCACGTTGCACAATCCTCCAAAAATGCGATATGAACTATGTGCCTAGATTTGAGATAATACATACCGGCTCACCATGAAGGCGAATAATCTCAGGATGATAAATCTGAGCCACCTACTTTGAAGAGTAGGTAGTCATGACTGGAATGAAGTGTGCAGACTTGATTAGTCTGTCCACAATGACCCCACTTCCACTCTAGAATATCAAGTCTCTGAAGCAAACCACCTGGTCTTTGATACTCGTACTTCACCTGCCGACAATTCAAACATCGTGCCACATACTCCACAATGTCATTCTTCATTCTTCTCCACTAATAGTGTTGCTTAAAATCATGGTACATCTTCACGGTGCCCGGATGAATGGAATACCATGAACTATGGGCCTCCTTAAGAATCAGCTCCCGCAACCCATCCATATTAGGCACACAAATTCAACCCTGAAGTCTCATTACCCCATCTTCACCAATAGTCACCTCCTTGGCATCACTGTGCTGCACCGTGTGCTTAATGAAAAGAAAGTGGGGATCATTATACTGACGTGTCTTGATGCTTTCAAACAAAGAAAATCATGAACCCACACAAGCAAGAACCCGGTTAGGCTCCGAAACATCCAACCTCACGAACCTATTGGCCAATACCTGAACATTCAAAGCTATCGATCTCTCTCCAAGCTAGTGGCCAATACCCATGCTCGTTTAGTAGCTCTATATTGGCCTTCCCGGGATGATAAAGAATGGTGATATCATAGTCGTTTAGTAGCTCTAACCACCTCCGTTGCCTCAAGTTCAAATCCCTTTTCTTGAATAAGTGTTGTAGTCTCATGTGGTCTGTGAATACCTCACATGACGCACCATAAAGAAAGTGACTCCAAATCTTTAGCGCGTGAACAATGGCTGCCAACTCCGAAGCATGCACTAGGTAGTTCATCTAATTGAGATTCAACTTACGCGAAGTGTAATCAATTACTCTACCATCTTGCATCAACACACACCTAATGCTAATCTGTGCAACATCACAATAGACTATATAAGAAACCAACATTTAAGGCAAAGCTATAATTGGAGTTGTAGTAAATGCAGACTTGAGCTCCTGAAAGCTCTCTTCGCACTCGTTAGTCCACCTGAATGAGTCACCCTTCTGCATCAATCTAGTCAAAGTTGTTGCAATGGACGAGAAACCCTCCACAAATCAGCAATAATACCCAACCAAACCTAGAAAACACCAGATCTCAGTAGTGATAGAAGGTCAGGGCCAACTCCGAACTACCTCAATATTCTTTGGATCCAACTTTATCCCCTCACTAGACATCACATGTCTCAAGACTGCCACCAAATCAAGACAAATCTCACACTTGGAGAATTTAGCATATTACTTCTTCTCCATCAAATTCTAGAGCATGATCCTCGAATGCTTCTCGTGATCCTCCCATCAATGAGAATACACTAATATATCATCAACGAACACAATGACGAAGGAATAAAGATATGGCTGAAACACATTGTTCTTCAACTGCATAAAGGTTGTTAGGAAATTTGTGTAAAACCCCAGAAAATTTCAAAGTACTTAAGTGTAAAACCTCGTAAAATTTTGCAAATGAATTTGTAAGGTCCCGTTAAAATTTCCTAATAATTTAAGATTTTAAAGTGTGACAACGGTATTCGGGAATAACGTATTGTAGTATTAAAGGAGACCCATGGGATTTATGATCAAGTTTGAGTTTTCTTTTGTATTCGACCTCGAATCAAAGTTTTGATAATTCCGTTAGGTCCGGATGGTGATTTTGGACTCGGGCGTATGCCCGATTTAATTTGGATATTTCTAGGATGTTGCGACGTTGCTTCTTCGAGTATATGTGTTATTGCATTAAGAAAACGATCTCCAAATTCAGTTTTGATTGAGGAATTAGATCTGTATTGAAATTACGGAACCATAGCAAAAAGAATAGTCGAATTCGGACATCGTATGAGAGAGTTATTCCCATTTTCGGGCGAAATAGAAAAGATTTTCCATCGCCAGCGCCCAGGGTAGCATGGGGCACTAGTCCTGGTGCTGGGATTTTTGAGGTTCTGGAAATTGGGTCACGGGTAGTGCCCCACGCTGCCTGTGACGCCCGAAACGCTATATACTCATTTCGGGGTTCATTTTACCCCATTTTTCTTGACCGAACTTTGGGGTTTTCCTCCACTCTCTCAAGACCTCCAACTCTCCCCATCTTCAAGGTGAGTAATCCCTACTAATTTGGTGTTTCATTCCATCAATTCCACCCTAAAAATAACTCAATTCTCCATAAAATACATAGATCTTCAAGAAAGTTCTTCAAGAACTCAAAGGAGGGTTTTGCAAGATTTCTTCCAAAAGGTAATCCTACACCCTTAGACTTATATGTATGGATATATTATGGGAATATGAGTATGAACTAAGTATTGGAACTTATGGTATGGTGATTAGAAGCCATAAGTTCCCAATTTAAATACATATCCATTGTAGAGATTCAAAGGTAATTAATTGATGGAATTTTGTTGGTTGGGTGTGGATGGATGGTCATGTATGTGATGTTGGAAGTTATGAAGTGTTTAAGAATGATGGTGGGATAAATTATTGGTAAATGATAGTAGTTGGATGAACTAATTCTATAGGTAAGATATGTAGAGATTCATACCTACTAGGTGTTTGATAAAATGCCTAAATGACCTAAATTATGGAATTTGTTACTAATATTGGTCCAATTGAATTATGTTGATGTAGATTGAAGTTGTAAGAGTAGTAGGTGCTTTAAGTAGCACTAAAGAGCTCCATCAAGGTATGTTGGCTAAACTTTATCTCTTAGAATAGAATTCCATAATGTTTCCGTAAGATCAAGTATGATTGGCTCAAGATTCCTAACTTCTATATTCCGGGTTATTCCCTATAAACTTTATTATTCCGAATAAGCCTTATGTCTAAATATTGATGTTCAAAGTATAGTTTGTGTATTAAAATTTTATGTTTTGAGTCGTGTTCCAAATGAAGGTTATGATGCCAGATTGTGTGAGAAAATCTCAATATTTTTAAGACTCTTAATTGCTCATATGTATACCTAAAGTCTTGATTGTAAATGTCTTATTGTTGATAATCTATAAAGATGGTTGAAAGTGAAATAAGTGAATTGGGGATATAGAGTGTGGCCAACGTGCCAAGAATGAAGGATATAGTTGTGGCTAGTGGTGCCAATGAAATGAGAATATGTGATAAAGACTATGAAATGTGCCTCGACTCAAATGTTTTAAAATGACTTCGAAAATAGAATTTGCAAAAGAGCTTTTATACTCAATTTATGCCCATTAGTGGCTGCTTTAACTAAGGCTTTTCTTTATAAATATATCCAGTGTGATTCGAGTTCTATATACTCATGTGTTGAAATTATACATTGTCATTTCTGGGGAAGAGTATTGAAAGAGTAAATGGTGTATTAACTGTTTATGATTTTTCATGTATGTTTCTATTGTTGGTTGGTATGCCTCATTCTTTGGGAAGAAACCATTTGTGTTTGAAGTTCCCATTTCAAATGGATTTAAAGTATATGATTTCTGAAATATTCTATATATTGATATTTGATGGGGATCTTTGAAATTGAAAGAGGTGAAAGTGTGGAATATGAAATACGGCCATTATGCCAGGAATAAAGAATCTTGTGAATGGCCAAATGAGCCAAGGACATATTGTCGTTGTGAATGAATGGAAATACTAATGAGAACTTATACAATGTAAAAGATGTTGAGGTGAGTATAATTGTATTTATATTACTTCTTTGTGCAAATCAAATCAAAAATATTTTTGGGAGCATCATTAGCAAAACCGAGGAAGGGTAGGTCATAAGGCCCAGACCTGAAACTACACGTGCCGGTGTAGGGGTGGATTCTGGTTATTCCCCTTATTTAGAATGAAATTGTGATATTATTCCCCTTAATTAGGATGAACTGGTAATAATTATGGAATGAAAAAGATCAACCCACACGACATATGTGGGAAGACGGCCTAGCTGATCGGGTGGAGATCGGACTCCATGTTGCGCACATGGTGGTACTACTATTGGTAACAACTTTCTTTCGCATCACCTGTCAAACCATATTGTCCGTGGGGAGATGGCCTAGCCTATTAGGCGTGATCGGACTCTATGCTAACAAAGATGGTGGAATATCGGTGCTAATGATCTCCCAACCAAAAATTATATATGAAGTTCGTATTTTGAAAAGTATTATATTTTAACTGGACATTTGGATATTGTTGATTATGACTTGCTGTTTCTATGTGTTGACTTTTCTTATATGGGCATTCTATTTTGAAAGAGGACTTTTAGCTATGCATACTAGTGCTATTCGACAGTTTTAACGTCCCTTTTGCCGGGGGCGCTGCATCTTTAATGGATACAGGTGGTTCTACAGCAGGCGGCATTGATTAGTGATAGCAGTGCACTTTTTTCAGCTGATTTGGTGAGCCCCACTTCATTTCGGGGTCATGTATCTTTTATTTTTCATGTACTGTGTTTTGAGGTATAGCCGAGGCCTTGTTTTCGACATTTCCATATTACTCTTGTATTGTACTTAGAGGCTCCGTAGACAGGTTGTGGGTTGTGGTTGATGTTGGGGAATTGAACTAGAAATGTTGGTATTTGAAAATCATGTTTTTTATTAATTTTATAAGCACGCAATATTTTGGAAATTATGAATGAAGCTGCTAATGGGAATGAAAAGGAAGTTGTTAATAAAATCTTTTCAGTGTTGATTAATGGAGTACATCTCCTCTTTATTCATGTATAAGTTTGGGTAGAAAGAAATCTAACAGGCTTGCTCGGCCGGGTTCTCTCGGTTGAGCGCCATTCGCGCTCCTCGTGTTTGGGACGTGACAAATTTGTTATCAGAGCCTAAGGTTTTAAAGTGTCCTAGGATGTCTCGGAGCCATGTCCAGTGGAGTCCTTATTATAGGTGTGTTGTCGACCACATCTATAATGAGGAGGCTACTTGGACATTTAGGAATTTCACATTTCTTTGATACTCCAGATCGTGCGATAGAGCTCAAGATAGGAAACTAATTTCCTCGTTATGTCTCATTTTTCCAGATGAGTAATCCACGAGTTCGAAACAGTGAGGAGGGAATAACCGCGCCATTGAATCTGGGGGATATTACACAAGAGTTCGTTGGGAGAATGCGTCGAGTCATGGAGGGGTTGGAAGAACTTGTTGCTAATGGAAGTGTCCTTGTTCCTACCAATGTCACCGCACCACCGGATTTCATGGTGAGATAATCTAAGAAGCGAAAGTGGGTTGTTGGTGCTAATGAACAAAATTGTGTGATTTGCAGTAAGCGACACTTGGGAACATGTTGGATGACCCTTGAAATATGTTATGGCTGTGGAAAGAGGGGGCACAAGAAGAACAAATGCCCTAGGTTGAGTACACCCGTCCCGTTCTGTTCGACATACGGGAAGGAACATTTAGTGTCGTGTTGTGAGTATGCTCAGCAGCGCGTTAGGGGTGGTGGCTTTGGGCAATTCCAAGGGCCAACACAACAATCTGATGCTAGAATTGTTAATCCCGCATTGGAGGCTTGGAGGATGGATAAAGGGGATGCTTATGATGTATGCAAAAAGGGTAAATATCAGGTCGATGGGGCGAGTTGGTTTAACGGACCTCATCCCCGTTATGTGAAGTGTGGGAGATGTTATCCGGGTGTATGTCACTATAGTACCTATGTATGTTATAAGTGTGGTATGAGGGGTCACATTTAGAGGGATTGTCATTCGTCTCGCCAGAGTATGGGCGGGGGTGCGACACAACCATATAGTTCTATAGCCACTACATCCATAACGCCTCCCCCAGCTAGAGGCACTATACCGCCCGCATGGCGTGGAATAGCTAGGGGTGGTATTCAGAGCTCGGGAGGGCCCAACAGGTTTTATGCTATGAGGAGACGTCAAAAGTTTGAAGCTTCTCTAGATGTGGTTACAAGTATATTGACTGTCCAATCTCATAATGTGTATGCTCTTATTGATCCTGGTTCCACTTTGTCATATGTCACTCCTTATGTTACTATGGAAGTTGGGATAGAATCGGAACAACTTTATTAGTCGTTCTTTGTATCTACTCTTTGAACGAGACACAGTATTCGTGAAGCATCTTTATCACAATTATTTATATTTACAACCTCTTGAGAAATTGAGTTCTATTATGAGCTCCTTGAATTGGGTTATAACCCTAGGCTAATACTTCCCACTTGCTTCCCTAAATTCTCAACAAGGTACTATACCTGATGAATTTCTTACAGAACCTTTTGATTCGAATGGATAACATCTGCTCACTTGTGCTTATTCATGTACCGTCATAAAGTTTGCCTATGCGGTATCAAATCCAATGTAAGCAGCCTAGTATTGAGATCCTTCTTAAGCCACTCTTTTTCTCTCCGGTGTATGTGGCTCTTATGATTGGAACAATAATTTTACTCCTTTGTGACCATTATCATTAATCCATTTCACTATCTAGTAACATGAGAGCATATTTCAACACCTATTATATGTGTAACTGTCAATTGAAAAGGGGTCACTTGTCCGCATAAAAGTTTCTCAAAAATTTGATATTTTCAAAAAAACATTCGTCACAGGAATATCTTTTTGTTCACGCATCTCAGTATGACTTTCATGTCCACCTAGATCATGTACCAGTGAGTAACTCACTTTGCTCCTAGTATTGTGGTTGCCCATGAAGTGGCCTAGTATTGCAGCTTGAGAGTTGTTATAGCAAAAACATGTCTAGCTCACGGCAAAGTGTTCATTCTCTCTAACCAATACATGATTTCATCCCAACATTAAGATGTCCTAGCTACATGATTTCACTTGTGTGAGGTTGAAAGTTAAGCAGCCTTATGATGAGCATATTGAATTGAAAGATAAATTCGTCGTATCTCTAATCCTCTCACATAGGATCAACTATTGGCAAAGGTTAAGCTGCGAGAATGATAATAATCTCACAAGTGTCCAACTTCTTTTTCATCCTCGTGGGCTTGTGGCATAGATTCATTGTGCTAGTTACTGTTGAGAGCATAATGCAACTTCATGTATTTTGAAACTCATATCATATTCATGGTGCTAGAATATTCTCATTTCGAGTTAAACTGATTTTCCCTACATTCCAAGAGGCGACTGGTGTCACGTACTTGGCTATTTATCTTTGAGGCCTACTTGCCAAACAAGGCACATACGGAATGAAACAATTGTTGTTGTCCTTCCTTTTCATGACTCATAGTCTTCCGAGGATATTTGGCGCTAATGTCTTTATCCTCCCGACCATGCCTCCCATATGTCACATGTCTAAAATGACTCATTTATTTTAAATATCAGAATCATGAACATGGTCCCTACATTATCAATGCCTACTAGACAACTCTATGCCTCATTTGTCGAATCAATGATGTCATCATAATGATTAACCATGTCATCACTATTGGTAGTAACCTTCATGTCTCTTAGGATATAACCTCTTGAAATGTGGTGCTCAGTACCTTGATGGATGTTTGAATAATTTTAGCCAATCTTGAACCTCGTTGTTCATAATTATAGAAACCAGTGGGGGTTGAAGGCTCAAACATGTCAAAGAAGCATCATCATCCAGTGATCAAATATAATGGATATGAAGTTTTATGGTCATATTCAAGCTAGCACATCTTAGAGTAATTGTTGGAGGTCACCAAAGGTTTTGTTTGGATGTTCGGCGTAGATTTTTAGAGTTGAAGAAAGGGAACGGGTTATTCTCAATATTTTCTCTATGAATATGTTATAGGAATTGTTAAGGAAGGTAAAGTATGTGTAATCACATTAGGCCTTATGGAATGTTGAAGGAAACATGCCAAACTATGAGTATGATGTTTCCCTATTATTGTCCTCCGTGTACCCGGTGTTTCATGTGTCTATGTCTAAAGAGATAATTGAAAATCCTTTGTATATTGTTTCGGTGAAGGTTATTGAAGTAGAAGTTAATGGATAGTTAACTCATGAGAGGTACCTAATTTTCATCCTTGTTAGACGATACTGGAAGTTGGGATTTCCTACATTAAGGTGTAATGGCAAAGTCTGTAAGTCGAGAAGGCCACCTTAAGGGCCAAAAGTGTTAAGGAAATAAAATGTTCTCACTCGAGCGTATAGTCAAATGATTGTGATTTGAAAGGTACTTTCTAGGTGTTATGATTTAAAAATATGCAGTTCATGTCCAGATATCATTTTGATAATGCAGTGCCTGTAATGCCGAGATTAGTGTTATTGATATATATGTTGTGATGCCTTGTCAAGTGGTGGATGCGTTGTTAGGAGTTGTTTTGGTGTTACTCTGACAGGTGGATAGGCCCAGTTACAGGGGAGACTCTGACGAAATTTTTGGAAATTTAGGGATTTAGCCAAATTTTGAAACTCCTGGTGTGTGTGAACTAACAGTTGGGCAACACTGAATGCTAATGACGGATTTTGACCATCATTCGAGGATGAATGATCCTAAGCGGGGGAGAATGTAACACCCCGGAAAATTTCGAAGTACTTAAGTGTAAAACCTCGTAATATTTCGCAAATGAATTTGTAAGGCCCCGTTAAAATTTTCTAATGATATAAGATTTTAAAGTGTGACAACGGTATTCGGGAATAACGTATTCTAGTATTAAAGGAGACCCATGTGATTTATGAACAAGATTGAGTTTTCTTTTGTATTCGACCTCGAATCGAAGTTTTGATAATTCCGTTAGGTCCGGATGGAGATTTTGGACTCGGGCATATGCCCGAAATTTAATTTGGATATTTCTAGGATGTTGCGACGTTGCTTCTTCGAGTATATGAGGTATCACATTAAGAAAACGATCTCCAAATTCAGTTTTGTTTGAGGAATTAGATCTGCCTGTGACACCCGAAAATCTATATACTCATTTCGGGGTTCATTTTACCCCATTTTGCTTGACCGAACTTTGGGGTTTTCCGCCACTCTCTCAAGACCTCCAACTCTCTCCATCTTCGAGGTGAATAATCCCTACTAATTTGATGTTTCATTCCATCAATTCAACCCTAAAACTAACTCAATCCTCCATAAAATACATAGATCTTCAAGAAAGTTCGTCAAGAACTCAAAGGAGGGTTTTGCAAGATTTCTTCCAAAAGGTAATCCTACACCCTTAGACTTATATGTATGGATATATTATGGGAATATGAGTATGAACTAAGTATTGGAACTTATGGTATGGTGATTAGAAGCCATAAGTTCCCAATTTAAAAACATATCCATTGTAGAGATTCAAAGGTAATTAATTGATGGAATTTTGTTGGTTGGGTGTGGATGGATGGTCATGTATGTGATGTTGGAAGTTATGAATTATTTAATAATGATGGTGGGATAAATTATTGGTAAATGGTAGTAGTTGGATGAACTAATTCTATGGGTAAGAGATGTAGAGATTCATACCTACTAGGTGTTTGATAAAATGCCTAAATGACCTAAATTATGGAATTTGTTACTAATATTGGTCCAATTGAATTATGTTGATGTAGATTGAAGTTGTAAGAGTAGTAGGTGCTTTTAGTAGCACTAAAGAGCTCCATCAAGGTATGTTGGCTAAACTTTCTCTCTTAGAATCGAATTCCATAATGTTTCCGTAAGATCAAGTATGATTGGCTCAAGATTCCTAACTTCTATATTCCGGGATATTCCCTATAAACTTGATTATTCCGAATGAGCCTTATGTCGAAATATCGATGTTCAAAGTATGGTTTGTGTATTAAAATGCTATGTTTTGAGTCGTGTTCCAAATGAAGGTTATGATGCCAGATTGTGTGAGAAAATCTTAATATTTTTAAGACTCTTAAGTGCTCATATGTATACCTAAAGTTTTGATTGTAAATGTCTTATTGTTGATAATCTATAAAGATGGTTGAAAGTGAAATAAGTGAATTGGGGATATAGAGTGTGGCCAACGTGCCAAGAAAGAAGGATATAGTTGTGGCTAGTGGTGCCAATGAAATGAGAATATGTGTTAAAGGCTATGAAATGAGCCTCGACACAAATGTTTTAAAATGACTTCGAAAATAGAATTTGCCTAAGAGCTTTTGTACTCAATTTATGCCCATTAGTGGCTGATTTAACTAAGGCTTTTCTTTATAAATATATCCAGTGTGATTCGAGTTCTATATACTCATGTGTTAAAATTGTACATTGTCATTTCTAGGGAAGAGTATTGCAAGAATAATTGGTGTATTGATTGTTTATGATTTTTCATGTGTGTTTCTATTGTTGGTTGGTATGCCTCATTCTTTGGGAAGAAACCATTTATGTTTGAAGTTCCCATTTCAAATCGATTTAAAGTATATAATTTTTGAAATATTCTATATGTTGATATTTTATGGTGATCTTTGAAATTGAAAGAGGTGAAAGTGTGGAATATGAAATACGGCCATTGTGCCAGGAATAAAGAATCTTGTGAATGGCCAAATGAGCCAAGGAAATATTGTCGTTGTCAATGACTGGAAATACTAATGAGAACTTATACAATGTAAAAGATGTTGAGGTGAGTACAATTGTATTTATATTACTTCTGTGTGCAAATCAAATCAAAAATATTTTAGGGAGCATCATTAGCAAAACCGAGGAAGGGTGGGTCATAAGGCTCACACCTGAAACTACACGTGCCAGTGTAGGAGTGGATTCTGGTTATTCCCCTTATTTGGGATGAAATTGTGATATTATTACCCTTAATTGGGATGAACTGGTAATAATTGTGGAATGAAAAAGATCAACCCACACGGCATATGTGGGAAGACGGCCTAGCTGATCGGTTGGAGATCGGACTCCATGTTGCGCACATGGTGGTACTACTCTTGGTAACAACTTTGTTTCGCATCACCTGTCAAACCATATTGTTCGTGGGGAGATGGCCTAGCCGATCGGGCGTGATCGGACTCTGTGCTAACAAAGACGATGGAATATTGGTGCTAATGATCTCCCAACCAAAAATTGTATATGAAGTTCGTATTTTGAAAATTATTATGTTTTAACTGGACATTTGGATATTATTGATTATGACTTGCTCTTTCTATGTGTTGTCTTTTCTTATATGGGAATTTTATTTTGAAAGAGGACTTTTTGCTATGTATACTAGTGCTATTCGACAGTGCTAACGTCCCTTTTGTCGGTGGCACTGCATCTTTAATGGATACATGTGGTTCTACAGTAGGCGGCATTGAATAGTGATAGCAGTGCACTTTTTCAGCTGATTTGGTGAGCCCTACTTCATTTCGGGGTTATGTATCTTTTGTTTTTCATGTACTGTGTTTTTAGGTATAGCCGAGGCCTTATTTTCGGCATTTCCATATTACTCTTCCATTGTACTTAGAGGCTCCGTAGACAGGTTGTGGGTTGTGGTTGATGTTGGGAAATTGAACTAGAAATGTTGGTATTTGGAAATCATATTTTTTATTAATTCTATAAACACGCAATATTTTGGAAATTATGACTGAAGCTCCTAATGGGAATGAAAAGGAAGTTGTTAATAAAATCTTTTCAGTGTTGATTAATGGTGTACATCTCCTCTTTATTCATGGATAAGTTTAGGTAGACGAAAATCTAATAGGCTTGCTCGGCCGAGTTCTCTCGGTTGAGCACCGGTCGCGCTCCTCGTGTTTGGGGTAGGATAATTGGTCAGCCCGAAAAACATCACCAAAAACTCATAGTGACCAAAGATGGTCCTAAAAGCCGTCTTAAGAATATTTGAAGCCCGGATCTTCAGATGATGGTACCCTAATCTCAAATCAATCTACGAGAATACCCTAGCACCCTGAAGCTTATCAAATAAATCATCAGTATGTGGTAGTGGGTACTTGTTCTTGATAGTAACCTTGTTTAGCTACACGTAGTCAATACACATCCTCATAGGACCATGTTTTTTCTTCACAAACAGAGTTGGAGCACCCCACAATGAAACACTCTTCGATGAAGCCCTTACCAAGACACACCTGAAGTTGTTCCTTTGATTCCTTCAACTCCACTGGTACAATGTGATTTGGTGGAATAGATATGGGCTGAGTGCCAGATACCAAATCAATACCGAACTCAATATCCCTATCATGTGGCATGCCCGATAGGTATGCTGGAAACAAATCTGGAAATTCCCTTACTACTAGAGCTGGCTCAACGGTAGGAGTATCAGCATTAACATCCTTCACAAAGGCTAAGTATGCCAAGCAGCCCTTCTCAATCATCGGCTGTGCCTTCAAGATGGACACCACCCTACTAGGAACATGACCCAACGAACCTCTCCACTCCAACCTCGGCAACCCTGGCATAGCCAACGTTAGCATGACAATCAAGAATAGCGTGATATGGAGACAACCAATCAATGCCCAAAATCAAGTCAAAATCCACCATATTGAGTAACGGAAGATCAACCATAGGCTCATATCCCCCAACCGTGACCAAAAAAGAACAGTAGACCCGATCTACCATAATAGAATCCCCAATGGGTGTAGACACATAAATAGGAATATCCAAAGAATCACAAGGCATATCCAAATATGAAGCAAAATAGGATGACATATAGGAATAAGTGGAAATCAGATCAAATAAAACTCATGCATCTCTATGACAGACTGGAACAATACATGTGATGACAACATCTGATGCAACAGTCTCAGGATGATACAACGGGCCTAGCCTCTCTTTCTAGGATGACCTCTACCCACCTATGCTCCACCCCTAGCAGGTTGTGCAGATGTATTAGCAACTGGAGCAAAACCTATAGCCTAGTATAGGACAATCCCTCATAATATGCCTAGTATCACCACTCAATCGATGTGGCTACTGGTACTGAGTCTGTACTGGTTAACATCAGTAACCACTGTAGGAACCCTTGTGCGGGAGATGCGCTGAAAGATGGCTGCCAAATATGAGTACCTTGAGGTCACTCTCTCACCTCCACTATGCCCATAGTGCACAAAATATGATGACAATGGTCTGGAAAACCCTGTGCATCCTTAGAAGCTACGCCACTTCAAGTAGGAGGAAAATACTTCTTAAATCTCTCTAACCTCTTCTACTCCACCTTTAACGCCACAGGCCTAACCTCGGGTTGAACCGCAATCACGGGCTACACCGTCATAACAACCGAAGCCTGATCAACATGAGTCTGATGCTCTAGAGTGCATAAGACAGGAGTCTACGCGCTTTCCCAAGTCTAAGAAGTAGATGGTGCAACTGGGATCAATCCCGCCTGACCCAAGGTACCAAACATGCTCAAAAAATGCGTCAAAGTCTCCTGAAGTCCAGGGGTAGCAACAGGTGCCTCAGGTGCCTACACCCCAACCGGAGGTACTGGTGGCTCCTCAGCTGCTGCTCTAGCAGGTGCTCTAGCTGTAGTATGTGCACCATCACGGTCTCTGCCTTTGCCTCGACCCCTAGAAACACCGGCCCTAAGGGCATCATCATCAGTATTTGAAGCTCGTGACCTCACCATCTACGAGATAATGGAAAGACAAAGGCTCAATTTACGAAATTAACAATTTCGCACGATAAGGAATGAAAGAAGTAAAGTTTCCTAATAGTTCTATATCCTCTTGAAGATAAGTACAGATATCTCTATATTCGATCCGCAAGACTCTACTAAACTTGCTCGTGACTCCTAGAACCTATGAACCTAGAGCTCTGATAACAACTTGTCACGACCCAAATCCCTCCACATGGGTCATAATGGAACCTAGTGTCTAAAACTAGGTATCTCAATCACTTAGCATTATTTAAAACAATAAAATCATAATATAATGAAATAGAGTTTAATATAAATGTGGAAATATAAGTAATACAAACCCAAAACGGCAATACTCAATATAACTTCCCAGAACAAAGTAGTATAGAGTCACGAGCTCTAACTGAATACATGAAAATATCTAAAAATACAGTAATATCTGAAATACGTAAACACTAGAAATGAAACAAGAGGGTGACTCCGAGGCTTGCGGTCAGATCATGAAGGAATACCTTAAAGTCTCCAACATACAGAATGCCTCACTAATGATCAACCTGATATGATGTACCTAGATCTGCACAAAAATGCATAGAACCATAGTGTGAGTACACCACAATTGGTACCTAGTAAGTATCAAGACTAACCTCGGTGGAGTAATGATGAGGTTCAGGTCGTTTGATACTCACTAGACAAATAACATGTGCAACGAATATATCAAAGAAAACTGATAACAGAAATATAACTTGAAAAAAGTAACAACAATCCTTTTAGAACATGTAGTAACATCTAAGTGTAGTAAAACCCATCTTTGATCACAAAACATCAGATAGAGGTGAGGAATATGATAACACGTCAAATACATCCATTAACTCATACAAGTGCAAAACGGGAACTATGAGAAACAACTATGTAGTAAAAATATCAACCTCGTCTTTGCCTTCCTTATTTTGCCACATGCACATATAGCCACCCTATTTTTCCACATGAGTAGCCCGAGATAACGCCACCCTTATTTTGCCCCACGCGCACAACAATAGACAAAATCATAAGGAAAAAACCTCATGCGAACATCCCCAATCAGTCCGCTCAACATGTCCACAAGTGCCAACATACAACAAAACAATAATACCAGGAGGAATAATATCACAACAATGATACCAAAGTTTCATCAAGATATAAGTTCACTACTTTCAGTAATAATGCACAAGGACATAACAAATAAACATAAAAGCGGAAGGGTGTTCACTAATAAAGCATGACTATGGCTAAGTAATTGTAATGATTATGATCAGATAGTCATAAAGTGATCTCAACAGGTTTTATATAAAGTTCATTATCACATTAAGGCATACTAATAGACCATGGTCTATTTTATGTCAAAACCACACATAGTACTCGTATACACACTCGTCACCTCATGTACACATCACTTTACACATCATAGAATAAAAAACAAGGGCTAGCACCTAATGGGTATTCCCCCACACAAGGTTAGACAAGATACTTACTTCAAACAAGCCAATTCAGTACTCTAAACATCCCTTCCCACGTGAAACAACCTCCAAACGGCCCGAATCTAGCAAAAATAACTTAATAATATCAATAGAAGCTATAGAAAATAACCCCAAACAATACAGCTTCGATCTTGAACAAAAATTAAAAAAATGTTAACTCGGGGCCGCCTCCCGAAACCTGCAAAAAAATAACAAATTTCGAACACCCATTCAAGTACGAGTCCATATATGTGTTTCATCCAATTCTGACCTTAAATCGATCATCAAATTATGCATTTATGTTTTAGTGATGGTAGGCTATAATTACGTATTTCAGTCGCTTATTGCACTCTAATTCACTGCACTTTATTTGTGTTTGAGCTTTAATTGGTAGTGTTTTGCACTTATTGTGTGTTTTATGCCTTGTACGAGTGATTTCAAGCTATGTAGATGTTGTGGAACTAATCCGAGCTATTTGGAACTTTGGAGTCTGAGTAAAATCCCAAAGGATTAAGTCGGGATCGTGTTCGGGGGTCGAGGACCAAGTTTGGATGTCAGAAAATGAGAAAACAAAATTACTCTGACAAAATTGCACTACCGCCCCGTTCCATGCGTAGCGAGGTGCGGGGCACGGTGCGCTAGCTCACAATTCCTGCAAACTGAAGAAATCAGCTCTATGGATTTCCCCACTAATGCCTGCATGGCGTGTCGCCCCATGCGGCGCGCCTGTGCAATTTTTATAGAGTGAAAATCCTATTTCGGCTAAGAAAAGGTGGTTTCATCTGGGCTCAACCCTACTTAGTATAAATACATGGAAAAACGTTATTTTCTTGACTATTGACGCATATTCAACCTAAGGAGGCTAAGGAGGAGTTGGAAGAACACGAGCACAAGGATTTCACCATTCCTTCTTCACTCAAGGCACGAGTTTGGATTGAATTTATGTTTTCATATACTTTAAATTTATTTGTGATGAATTTCTCCATATATATGAAGTAGTTATCTTTAGGGTTTGATGGATTTGATCTATTGATGATTGTTTGTGGATTATAACTCTAGTTTTATGTATTGAAGCATTTTTGGATGATTTAACTGATGCATCTATATTCACTTGTGCATGTAATCCAGAGTGGCATAACTTGTGATATCTTTGCATTATATTGTTGGTTGAGTTCCTTGATTCTTCTCAGTAATCGAAAGAGACTAGTTGAATCATTGATTAAACCTAGTTAGGAGAATAATCGAAAGAGGTTTTCCTAAAGACCAATCCACTATACATTCTTGCATATCTTCACGTGCTTAAATTGGTTCATCTCGTAAGGTTAAGACTTAATCGAGAGAGGAGTTTTTACTGAACGTTTGAACTAATAATTGAGTGAATTTGAGAGACTCACTTTAACATTAGAAGTGAATTATCTAGAGTTAGATCCCAAACAATTATCTTGCACCTATCCTATCAAACCCTATTTTCTCCCACCGATAACTTCCTTGCTTACCTTTATTTCGATTGTCATTAGTCAATAGCTTAGGACTCTTAGTAATTTTAGGTATAAATCATATACTTTTCAACTGTTGATCATCTTGGATAGCAATCAAGCTACATACTATGAGAATATTGTTTAAATCTAATCCCTGTGGATACAATATTAAGTGTGTGTTTTGAGACCGTCATTGAGAAACACTAAAATCTACGTTGGAATCATGAATAATGAACAAATTCAAGTAAAAAATACTTACCCCAATCCAAATCATGCAAATCCAATCCAAATCCCCCAAAATCCAATCTCTATTACTAACAATATGATAAAATAACCAAAACCTTTGAAATAGAGTACTTAACTGATCTGACAAGGCATACTCATTGCGAACGCAACACGTGCCTCGCGTTTGTGAAGAACAAAATGATGACTGCCTCTAAACCCCCTACGCGAACGCGATGACATGGTCGCGAACGCGATGTATACCATAATAGAGCTACGCAAACACGATGCCTCCCTCGTGAACGCTGATCCCAAAAGCCTGATGTCTAGACGACCTTCCTGTTTTCACGAACGCGATTCCCAGCTCATGATAGCGAAGGACACTGCCTCCCCGATCTCCGCGAATGCGGTCATCCCTTCACAAACATTAAGAACAAAATTATGCCTGCACGAAATACTCTCTACAAACGCAACATCCTTATCGTGATCGCGATGAAAAAAACTAGTTACCAATATTAATAGTCCAAAACAAGAAGAATTGTTCTGAAACCTATATGAAATACACCCGAGACCCCCGGGACCCCGTCCAATTGCACCAACAAATCATAAAATATAACACGAACCCACTCTGGGCCTCAAATCACATAAACAACATGAAAGCTATGAATCGAACCTCAATTCAAGCCTAATGAACCTATTAATTTCCAATATCCAAAACTCATGTCGAACTATATAAAATCAACTTGCATACAAGTCCCAAATAACACAACTGACTTATTTTTACTCCCAGAACAAAATTGCGAACCCGATATCAACAAGGTCAACGCTCGGTCAAACTTATCTATCTTTCAAACTTTCAGCATTCCAGCTTTCACCAATTCAAGCCAATACAACTTAGGAACCTTCAAATATAAATCCGGATATACACCTATGTTCAAAATCACCATACGTAACTATTGGAACCATCAAAATGCCGTTCCGGAGTCGTCTACACAAAAGTCAAATACCGACTAACTCTTACAACTTAGGCCTTCAACCAATGGACTAAGGCCCCAACTCAAACCAACAATCTCGGCAAGTCACATAACCACCAACACTCATATATAAATAATCAAATAGGGGGAATAAGGCTAAAATACACAAAATGGTCGACCGGGTCATTACATGGAGGCATGCGATATAGTGGAATAGATATGGGTTGATTTCCCAACACTAAGTCAATGCCCAAATCAATATCCCTATTGGGTGGAATGCTCGGTAGGTTTGCAAGGAATAAACAATAAGAGTATCAGCATTAGTATGTCTAACCAAAGCTAGATATGCCAAACATCCATTCTCAACTATCTGTTGAGTCTTCGGAAATGAAATCACTCTACTAGAGGTATGACCAGGAGAATGCCTCCATTCCAACCTTGGTAATCTCGGCATAGCTAGTGTCACTGTCATGCCCCAAACTCAAGGAGCACGACCGGTGCTCAACCGAGAGAACCTGGCCGAGCAAGCCTATTAGACTTCCTTCTACCCAAACTCATCTATGAATAAAGAGGAGATGTACTCCATTAATCAATCACTGAAAAGATTTTATTAACAACTTCCTTTTCATTCCCATTAGCAGCTTCATTCATAATTTCCAAAACATTATGAGTTTATAGAATTAATGAAAAACATAATTTCCAAGTACCAACATTTCTAGTTCAATTCCCAACATCAGCCATAACCCACAACCTGTCTACGGAGCCTCTAAGTACAATAGAAGAGTAATATGGAAATGCCGGCAACAAGGCCCCGACTATACCTCAAAACACAGTACATGAGGAACAAAAAATACATGACCCCGAAATGAAGTGGGGCTCACCAAATCAGCTAAAAAGAGTGTACTGCTATCACTAATCAATGCCACCTGCTGAAGAACTACCAGCATCCATTAAAGATGCAGTGTCACCGGCAAAAGAAACGTTAGTACTGTCGAATAACACTAGTATGTATAGCTAAAAATCCTCTTTCAAAATAGAATGCCCATATAAGAAAAGGCAACACATAGAAACAGCAAGTCACAATCAACAATATCCAAACGTCCAGTTAAAACATAATAATTTTCAAAATACGAACTTCATATATAATTTTGGTTGGGAGATCATTAGCACCGATATACCACCGTCTTTGTTAGCACGGAGTCCGATCAAGCCCGATCGGCTAGGTTATCTCCCCACAAACAATGTGGTTTGGCATGTGATGCGAAAGAAAGTTGTTACCAAGAGTAGTACCACCATATGCGCAATATGGCGTCTGATCTCCACCCGATCAGCTAGGTCGCCTTCCCACATATGCCGTGTGGGTTGACTTTTCCAATCCACAAAGGTTCCAGTTTCTTCCCAATTAAGGGGAGTAATATCAGAATTTCCAAAGGTTCCAATTTCATCCCAAATAAGGGGAATAATCCCAATCCACCCCTGCACCAGCACGTGTAGTTTTAGGTATGGGCCTTATGACCCACCCTTCCTCGGTATAGCTAATGATGCTCCCAAAAATAGTTTTGATTTGATTTCCAAACAGAAATATCATAAATACAATTGTACTCACCTCAACATCTTTCACATTGTATGAATTCTCATTAGTATTTCCAGTCATTCACAACGACAATATTTCCTTGACTCATTAGGCCATTCACAAAATTCTTTATTCCTGGCACGATGGCCGTATTTCATATTTCACACTTTCACCTCTTTCAATTTTAAAGATCACCATCAAGTATCAACATATAGGATATTTCAGAAATCATATACTTCAAATCCATTTGAAATGGAAACTTCAAACACAAATGGTTTCTTCCCAAAGAATGAGGCATACCAACTAACAATAGAAACATACATGAAAAATCATAAATAGTCAATACACCATTTACTCTTTCAATACTCTTCCCCGGAAATGACAATGTACAATTTCAACACGTGAGTATATAGAACTCAAATCACACTGGATATATTTATGAATCAAGCATTAGTTAAAGCAGCCACTAATGGGCATGAATTTAGTACAAAAGCTTTTAGACAATTATATTTTTGAAGTCATTTTAAAACATTTGAGTCGAGACTCATTTCATAACCTTTCTCACATCATTTTATTTCATTGGCACCATTGGCCACAAGTTTAACTTTCACTCTTGCACATTGGCCACACTTTATATCCCAATTCACTTATTTTATTTCCAACCACCTTTATAGGCAATCAACAATAATACATTTCAAATCCAGACTTTAGGTACACATATGAGCAATTTAAAGTCTAAGGCATATAGAGATATTTCACAAAATTTGGCATATTAGCCTTCATTTGAACTTGACTTAAAGTCGAAGCATTATTAATGCACAACCCATATTTTAACACATTCTAAATTGGTTAAATAACATGAATAAAGCATTTGGGATGCTTGTTGAACATATATCTTTCAACCCAATCTTACTTGGAATAGCTAGTTTCATAATGAATCACTCGGGACTTACATAATTTACATGAATATCATGGGATTCAATTCCATGAGAGAAAGTTTATCCAACATACCTTGCTTTGAGCTTTCCTTAAATTACTGCTACGTTCTGGAAATTCTAGCAATCCCAATTTATTTTGAGACATAACAAAATTGAACCATTATTAGGAAGATACTCATGGTCATAGCTCATTTGAGCATTTTATCTAACAATTATGTGCAAATTAGTTACAAGATTCTACCACAAGGTTTCTTTCACTTCACAGCCCAATCTTTACCCATTTGAGCTCAAAACTCTCCCCATAAAATTTATTGGTACATGAATGTATAAATAATACTCTCACACCCAAGAATCATACTCCAAATCAACCACCTTTTACCCAAATTCGAAATTGAAAATTAGGGTATGGAACCTTGCCTCTTAGATGAAGAACTTGAGGGATTTCTTGTTGGATTTCAAGGCTTGGACAAGATCTTGATGAACAAAGCACTTGAGCTTCTTCCTCTCTGTAGAACCCTCTCACTTCTCACTAAAAATATCAGATTTTTACTCCAAAATGAGCTTCAAGGCTTATTTATCGAAGTTGGTTCGGGTTATAACAATAGAAGAATGGATACTCCAAATATTCTGGACCACGCGACAGGCCTGGCCTTGCCAGGCTAAAGCCTAGTTAAGTCTAGCTTTTGGCTGGCCTCGCCAGGCTAAAGCCTAGTTAAGTCTGGCTTTTGGCTGGCCTCGCCAGGCTAAAGCTTGGTATTACACCTGGCCTCGCCAGGCTAAAGCCTGGTCTTACACCTGGCCTTGCGAGCTCTATAGCGAGCTACAGGCCAGCCTTTGGGTATTTGATCATAACTTCTTGTAGGAATGTCCGAATGACGAACGCTTGAAGCATTAGAAACTAGACTCAAAGGGATTTAATTTGTTGGGTATATCACCTCATAAGTCGTTATAGTTTAGTAGAAGCATAAGGTTGAAGTAGGATCTTGTGCAAATTGGGACATCCTTTCCACTTAATGTATCCTACTTGATCCACACGAATTCTTTCCATTCACAAAACTCCTTAGTATGTTTCAACACACCTTAAACATATACTTTTCATTTCTAACTAATGTGGTTCTATCCCATGGGTATCCTTTATTACTCTAACACATTATTCCCAAATACCGTTAGCGTACTTTAAAATATTAAATCGTTAGAAACATTTTCCGGGGCCTTACAGTCACAGTCTTAACATGACAATCAAGAATAGCATGGTACAAAGATAGTCAATCCATGCCCAAAATAATATCAAAGTCTATCATATTAAAAACCATAAGATCAACCCTACTTTCATAACTCCTAAGAGTAACCACACAAGACCGACATACAAGATCCAACATAATAAAATCACCAATAGGTGCAGATAGGTGAATAAGAATATCAAGAAAACCACAAGGCATATCCAAATAAGGTGCAAAATTTAATGACGCATACGAATAAATAGACCCTGTATCGAACAATATAGAAACATCTCTATGATATGTTGAAACCATACTTATGATCACAAACGTCAAAGGCCACCGCCTCGGGTCTACCAGAAAAGCATAGCAGTTGGCCTGATCGCCACTGGTCGAACCACTACAAACCTGACCCCCCCCTCCCCTTCAAGGGTGACTTTCATAGCATGCCCTCCCCATATAGCTGACTGGGTAGGGGGTGATGCATCTGCTATAGGAACCACTAATTGGGAACTCTGATGAGTTGCACCTCTACCATGCTTGGGGCTATACTTCATCACATGAGTGAACCCTCCACACTCATAACAACCCCTAATGGAATGCGGCTACTGAGACTGATACTTCCTCTAATGACCTAATGTCCACTAGAGGAACCTTGAATAGACAAAGCACGACATGAGCTTGCTGGGATAGCATTAAAAGATGATGGAACCGGAGTGCTGAAAGATGATAGATCCACTGCACCATGGTTTCCCTGCTATATAAAATGAGTTGGCTTACCATGATGGCATCTACCAAATTAGCCTCTATTTCTTGACGAGATACCACTGAAACGTCTGGAACAACGAGGCCTCTTGTCCCTCGCTAAAGCCTCTCTCCCTTGACTGTAAATACGCTCAATCCTCTGAGCTATCTCTACGGCGTGATGGAAAGTAATCCCAATATCTGACTCTCGAGCCATAGTAACCCCGATGCCATAAGATAAACCCTCAATAATTCGCCTTAACTTCTCTGCCTTGGTGGGGATCAAGAATGCTACAGGATGAGACAATTCTGTGAATCTCGCCTCATACTCAATCGCTGACATATGATTTTGCTGAAGATGCTCGAATTAGGCTCTCAACTCATCCCTCCTGGCGAGTGGAATGTACAACTCAAGAAATAGGTGGGAAAAATGAGTCCAAGTGAGAGGAGATGAAAAAGTTGGCCTGCCCAGCTCATAAGTCTACCACCATCTCCTATCAGCTCCCCTCAGCAGAAATGTAGTGAAGCTCCAACCATTTGGACTCTACCAAACCCATATTGCAAAAATCTAATGACATTGATCCAGAATATCCTAGGCATCCTCTGAAGCGTCACTATCATAGTGAGGGGGATGTAACCTCTAAAAACTCTCTAAGTTGTTCTACCCCTCAACAGACATGGCGGGCATAATCTAAGGCCTAACTGCTACAATAAACTGTTCGTTACTAACTGGAAATGCCATTGGCATCTGTAACCTCGTCGCTGCCAGCTCCAGAGTACGAGTGGAAGATGTCTGAGCTCTCCTTACAGCCTAAGATGTTCCTATGGCCACTGGAAGTCTGGAATCCAGCTTGGGTCAGTGCATCAATAAAGTTGACCATCTTAGCCATGGCCTCCTGAAATACTGCAGCATCGATGAAGCCCTCTAGATATTGGGTGCGTACTGGAGCCTCAACAGGCTCATCTATAATTTGATCCTCAACTTGATCCATAGGTAGGTCCGTTGCAACAGCCCTGGCTTGGCCATGGGTCCTGATGAATGCTCCACCCTTAGATGTGATTAGAGGGAGCCTTGCCCCTACCCCGAGCCCTGCCTCTCCCAGCTACGACCAGTGGTGCCGCCTCTCCGTCACCCGCTGCCGCTGTTGAAACGTACAGCCTCTCTGTCACCCGTTGCCGCTGTTGAAGCTTACAACCTCACCATCTGTGAGATAGTAGAAAATATATTTAGACTCAGATAAAAATCAACGCACGATGCAAAATCAAGAAAGAGAATGTTTCCTAAATCCCCTTGCAGATAGATACTAACGTATCTGTATCTATATACAATACTTTACTAGGCCTGCTCGTGATTAGTGATATCCTTAGAACCTAGAGCTCTAATACCAACTTGTCAGAACCTAATAGAGATATGATAAAGATAACAATGCAGAATACGTCTCAAAACCAATATTATAAATGTAAATATCTGAGACAGGGTCTAGACACGACCACAACTATCTACAATTCCCAAAACCAATGTTACAATTATTACAAGTATTTGACAAGAATAAATAATGTCAATTGAATAATAATTTATATCCGAGAAGGAGATAGATAGACAAAATAGATAAGTAGGGATGGGGACTCCATGTCATGACCCAAATCCAATAATATGTCGTGATGACGCCCAACAATGTTGCTGGGCTAGCCAACGCATGAACCTCCACTTAAATATCCATTTTAAATTTTTAAAATCAGAAATTTCATTAAATAAATAGAACAAAATCTAGCACTCAAAGAAACCTATGCTTTTCTTTACCAAATTTTCGAATATAAATAAATAATAAAGTGGAGTGATAATAATAATAAAGTTAAATAAAATAATGAACATCCACTAGAAACTCCTGAAACTCGGTGTCACAAGAGAATAAGCATTTACTGGAACAATACAACACTACCACAACATATGTCTGGAGTATAAAATAAATAAGATATAATAACTGAATAAGATGGAGACTCTGTGTGTTGCGAATCATAGCGTAGAATGTAGCTTACCATAAAGTCCCTTCAGCAGCTACGCCAATGCGCCAAGATGACCACCTAATTTACATGCATCAGTACCTGCATATTCAGTGAAGAAGTATATCGTGAGTATGTAAATCAACGCGTACCCAGTAAGTGTCTAGCCTAACCCCGAAGAGGTAGTGACGAGGGGTCGACATTGACACTTACTAGTGGTCTAATAAAACAAATATAATAAGGTAGACAATTATGAAACATGGTAAGTAAACAGTGAGAACAGAAACAGGCAAATAACATGATCTACGACTGAACAGTGAACACAAACTCCTCAATTATCGGATACCTCCTCAAATGGAATATGTAATGGTCAACACCAAATGCGTTGTCACATCTCTAGTCAGGAAACTCATGAGTGCACAGACTACTTGTGTGGCCCGATCCCATAAGAGTATTTCATTGAACTGTTGAGGCCAACGACCCGATCACATAAGAGTGTGATACATAATCATGCCGAGGTGAACGACCTGATGCCATAAGAATATGATACATGATACTGCCGAGGCGAACGTCTCAATCCCATAAGAACATGTTACATGATACCGCCGAGACGAATGACCCGATCCCATAAGAGTATTATTGATGCGTTCAGCCGGATCCCATTAGAATATGAAACTTTGACGGTCACTGACCCCACTCATGAGTTATAAAATTCAAGAAACACTATTGGACGAAAACGCACAACACGGAAGAAATCCGTAAAGAAAAGTACAATCAAGGCTAATCAAGTAGCTCTTCAAGTATCTATAATAGCAAGATCGATACTCAACGTGAGTCTAGTCTCAGGCTAAATGTAAATTAAGGTATTTAAACAGGCAATAATAACTCAAATAATACAATTAAAGTATCCCATGAGTCTAAGTCTACCCGAATATAATCAGGAATTCTAGCATACATACAGACACTCGTCCCCTCATATGTGTGTTGCTCCCACAACATGTAACACATAATAAATATAACTTGTACGGGGTTAATTCCCCCTCACAAGGTTAGACAGGAGACTTACCTCACTTTGAAATTTGATAAGCGGCTCCAACGGTGCTCTTAATCCTCAAACCGATTCCAAAAGATTTGAAACTAATCAAATAACGTGCAAACAAATCAAAATATACTCCAATACACGTAATTAAATACGTAGTTGCACACGTGCCTCGATTCCAAAAATTATCAAAAAGAAATATTACCCTTAACTTATATAGTATATATCCAGAAAATCATCCAATTTCATCCGTAAATTGACCTCAAATAAAGGATTTAACATTTCTTATCTTTGGTGCTAAAAACCCCAATTTTGACAATCCAAACACGGATAAAATTAATGATCAACGGAAATAAACCTGGAAAAAATTAAAATAAAGGTCAGATATTTACCCCCATGTTGAGACGAGTACAACGCTGCAAACATAATGTCAAACGGAGCTCTAGAACTCAAGATATGCTCAAAAAACTAAAATGCTTGGTTTGCCCATTTAAAACACTGCCTGGGTGATTATTTCTTGTTCTCCTTCGCGGGATACCTTAGCGTTCGCAAAGAATTTTCTTTACGTTGACCGGTCAACCCAACAATCCTTCTTCGCGTTCGCGGAACCTCTCTCGCATTCACAAAGAACAAAGGTTCGCACCGAAAACCAACAATCTTTCACCCCACAAAAATGTGCATAACTCGCTCAAACAACCTGGAAATTCGACGATTCATATTGCTATGGTTCTATAATTACGATAAGGATCTAATGGTTTAATCTAATCATAAATCAAAGGTTTTTTGCTCAATATAGTACCCTTTATACCCAAAGAAACGACGACGAAACATCAAATAAAAGCACGACACAACCCAAACACATCAGAAACACACCCGAGGCCCCTGGGACAATGTCCAATCACAAAAACAAGTACCAAAACATAACACCAACCTACTCGAGGCCTCATATCACACCAAATAACATCAAAACCATGAATCGCACATCAATTCAAGCCTAATGAACTTTTAAACTTCGAAAACGCAAGCCGAACCATACCAAATCAACCCAGAATGACGTCACATTTTGATTGCAAGTCCTAAATGACACAACGGACCTATACCAATTCCCGAAACCATAATCTGGATCCGATATTAAAATATTCAACTCTTGGTCAAACCTATAAACCTTCCAAACCTTCAATCTTCCAACTTTCGCCAAAAATCATCAAATCAACCTTCGGACCTCCAAATCCAAATTCGGTTAGTGCCTAAGTCCAAAATCATCATCCGGACCTAACAGAACTGTCAAAACTCCGATCTGAGGTTGTTTACTCAAAAGTCAAACCTTGATCAACTCTTCCAACTTAAAGCTTCTGAATTAAGAATTATTCTTCCAAACCAACTCTGATCTTCCCGAAAATCTAATCCGACTACATGTGTAAGTCATAATACATGAAGTGAAGCTACTCAATATCTCAAACCATAGAACGACATGCTAGAGCTCAAAATGAGCGGTCGGGTCGTTACATTTTCCCCCACTTAAACATACGTTCATCCTCGAACGTGCTAAGAATCGTTCCAGAGTTGTCCAAAATCACTGTTCAACACCTCGTGCACCTACCCATGCCACCACACCTTATATGAGCACATTAGCTTAAGCCAGACTGAAGATTCTTCCTGCTACCTTAGCCCACAAGCCTTAAAACAAAATTCCAACATCCAGAATTCTCTACCAGGTTTGATTCTAAAATACACACGGCGTATCAATCTCAACATGTTGTACCAAAACATGATCATGCACCCATGTTGAATTCACGCAATGCATCGCATAAATCGTATGCTCATAACAAAATCCTCCAACTACAATAGCTGCAAATTCATGAACACTATTCCCGTAATATACCTCATAACGCTTATAAGACCTATTTCAACCCTATCAATACTACAACGATGAAAGAGATGTGTAGAAACTCATAACCACCTGCCAAATCAACAACTCATGGAGTCTTTTCGCTTGACATGAACCATTGCCTCACTCTGAACTGATTAGTGACATTTTCCCTCTAATATCCATTATAAAAATCTGATTGTGCTGATTTTATGTGCATTAACCTCGTGTCACGCAGTACAAGCTTCTTCGGCAACAAGACACCTCAAACACCGTGTAAAATCTCGGTACGATGCCATCAATGCGCCTATAAGCTACAACTTGAATATGACCAATAAGAAAAAATGAACTCTGGCAAAGAACTACCCAACCCTCAAAAACTTCAAATCAACCAGACAAACAATATGAGCTATCACAAGGGTGAGAAACAAAACACACAAAATAAGTACAAGGAACCGTACTCAACATCTCACTGTTGCGGCGTGCAACCCAATCTACACATCATACTCGTTGCGGCATGCCACCTGATATATACATAACAATTAATAAGGAAATATCCATCAAGCCATAATGCTCACACCCAAAAAGTGCCAAAATATCGACCACAAACACGCCAAGTGCATAAATACAACCCTGGGGAGATAGGTAGCGCCATACGCTACGAAATGCCAAGCACGACTAAGGTGCACTAAACGACCTGCATCTCGAGAGCCATATCGCTCACATAACATCACAAGCTACACAGGAACACAACACATATGTGAATAATCAAGCCATCTCACAACCCATATGGCAGAAAAGTGTAGCACCTGAAATAGACAACGACGGGAATATCATCCACACGCACGAAGACCCATCCATAAGCGATGCCATGCCGAATAAGCATATCTGATCTGGTATAAAATATATACATTCACATTAGGCCTACCAACAGACCTCAAGCCAATTTCGACCTTCCAAAGATCCACAATGACCCTATTCATGACATATATGATCTACCATCTAATCCGGAACAAACTCCCGCAGTACGCAACCAAAGAAATATAACGTCCCTCAGACAAAAATTCTCCTACTAGAGACAATACTAGAATCCCCATACATGATTTGAATCTCTACCACATAATTGGCTGACACGTCACACTTATACAATTATCCCGTGGGAGGTGCCCCCACGACCTTCCACACCAGGTAGCAAAATCTGCACATCCATGTCTACCAACCAAACTATTACTGTAATGAAAATCAAGAATCCATAAATCAATATACAATACCTCTTCCACAGAACATCATTTTCAGGTGACACAAACATTACGCCAACATACTGTGAACATCTGAAATCTCTCCCTACCTCTTCCAAGCTCGTGACAGTCCAGTCAAAATTGGATCATAACCTTGATCCTCAAATTCCAATTCCATATCGCTCACTACACCTATCACGCTGCTACGCAAGAGTACAAGAAATTCATCATAACTCCTAAACCACCAGTACAATAAAAACACTTCACCGGCTAGAACCTTTCACTTAACTAATTTTAGAAGAAGAATCACAACACACAACTAACTCCCCATAACCACAAAAGACATAGAACTCAAGTCGTGTTATAAATCGCCATAACTCTTCTCGGGTCCATTTATGAATAATCAAAACCATCAGAATCAAATACCTGCAAATCAATAAAACGACAGAGGCTGTTAAGCCCGAAAGTACAGCCACGAAACACATGTATTGCCTTACTACACCGAAGGAACCGATCATTTCCTTAACCATGCCGATCCAAACCACTACTAGGCTAACTCGACTTCTTCCAATTTCTTCTTGATTTGCCTTCAGAATCAATCCATATATTCAATCACATAATGGATCCCAATCAACACTCATCTAGAGTGACCCAAATCACGAGACTACATCATTTCAATACCCATAAGCCATTTCATACCCTTCTCATGTAGTCTATAGTAACTTCAACTGATACACCTGCGCTGATTAGATCTTCTACAAATTCAAAGCTAATTCTCCCATTTTTCTAACACTGCACACCCTTCACACTCTACTGCAAAACCCAATTCCCATCCATATAACGAACCTGAAAATCCTTAAGCACTACACCTAAAATCTCGAATCCACTAGAACCATTATTGAGAGTCGGCCACTCTAGTCTATTCCCGATTATATAACCAAACTACTAGTGCTTCATTAGCACATGAGCAGTCCAATGAACCAACCGGATGAATACTTTCCCTTGTACATAACATCCATCAAATCCCCTACTAAAATTACCCCTGATGTTTTCTTCCCTTAGTAATAAATAATCCACCGGCGTACCGACAACTCGAAACTGCAAAGGCACATTACCACGTGAACCAATCATAATCGGTAGGCTCCCCCGCTTAGCTTTAAGCTACAATAACATAAATCCAGAACTCACAATGACTCCTCCTCCTTACCATGAACTCGCACCATTGCTCAGCCAAATTTCTCAAAACATATCCTGAGTAAAGCCACTAATTATAACGCATCCTGAATTATTAGCCACAATCGGACACTTGACCTCCTGACAGTCATACCATCTTCTTCAAATGATTCAAGCTCACATCACAGTACATGCATCCCATTAGATAAAAGGCAGAACTCTTTATAGGTACTTCATCATGAGTCATGCAACCCCTAACCTTCTCACAGGAGATAGCCTACCTGTGTAACCTCATACCAACATCCTCCAACGACATAGCCATAACCACGTCCATTTTGAAATCAGTTGATTCTCCTAGGTCCGCACTCATCCGCCAGCTGCAAGAGTTCGTTCTTCCCATTAACACCAATTAAAGGTCCAAATATACGTTCCAAAACTCGAAGTCATTTTGCATCCCAAAACGATAATCAAGCATACACATCCCTCTACATTCCAAGCAAACTCTTCCCATCACATTCAAAATTCCTAAGCAACCTACTCGATCTTTTCTGCTCGTACTTGACCTTCTAACAACTCATCTACCGCGAGACATAACCCTCAATGTCTTTCCTCATCCTTCACTAATAAAATACTGCCTTAAATCATAATCCATCTCTATAGCATCCAAACTAATGAATTTCCACCAAATCTAAGTCTCCATAAAGATCATATTTCTCGAGCTATCAACACTAGAAATATCGATTGGACACTGAAGCTGCCACACATCGCCATCTCTAATACACGCTTCTTAGGTACCATATCACAGCACCCTGACCTGAAGGCAATCCAATGAAGACCATCACACCAACGAGCCTAAATGCCTTCAAACGCAGAGGACGATACCATATCACAAACAAGAATTCCACCAAGTTTGAAAATATCCAATCTCGCTACTCCATCAACCAAAGCCTGAACATCCATAGTCTGATTGCCTCTCCTCCGCTAGAATTAAATATGAAATATCTAAACCATGAATCGAATAATCCTCCTCTCGAGTTATTCACTGTCACGGCACATAATTAAGCATCCTACCATTTACACTAGCACTGCGCCATAACAACGCATGAACATCACAATATACAGTGCATAGCCTCGAAACCATAGGCAAGTCTAACACTGGGCTGAAATGATAGAACACCCCTCCAGAAGGCGGTGATAATAGTCCGCCTGAACACATAGGGAAAAATATCCTGCACCATATTTGTAGCATCTCCATAACTCGTCGGTTCCCAACTAATACCGATCGTTCGATATCACATAAGAATAAGTGGGAAGGCAATGAATACATAAGCTTCAATAAAATAAAATAGCACGATGAGGAATCAAGAAAGGGAAGATCTCCTAATAGCCATGTAGGCTTTCGAACATTAGTACAGACGTCTCTGTACCGATTCCCAAGACTGTACTAGGCTTTCGAACATTAGTACAGACGTCTCTGTACCGAACATTGACACTTACTAGTGGTCCAATAAATCAAATATAATAAGGTAGACAAGTATGAAACATGGTAAGTAAACAGTGAGAACAGATATAGGCAGATAATATGATCTACAACTGAACAGCGAACACAAACTCCTCAATTATAAGATACCTCCTCAAATGGAATACGTAATGGTCAACACCAAATCAACGGTCACATCTCATGTCAGGAAACTCATGAGTGTGCAGACTTCTTATCAAGTATTTCACACAATTCTGCCGAGGTGACCGGCCCGATCCCATAAGAGTATTTCATAGAATTGTCGAGGTGTACGACCCGATCCCATTAGAGTGTGATACATAATCCTGCCAGCTGAATGACCTGATCCAATAAGAATATGATACATGATACTACCGAGGGGAACAACCCGATCCCATAAGAATATGTTACATGATACCGCCAAGGTGAACGACCCGATCCCATAAGAGTATTACTGAGGCGTTCAGCCTGATCCCATTAGAATATGAAACTTTGACGGGTCACTGACCCCACTCACGAATATATGTGTGAGTTATAAAATTCAAGAAAAACTATCGAACGAATACACACAATGCGAACAAAATCCGTAAAGGAAAGTACAATTTCCACGGCTAATCAAGTAGCTCGTTAAGTATCTAAAATAGCACGTCTGATACTCAACGTGAGTCTAGTCTCACGCTAAATGTAAATTAAGGCATTTAAACAGGTAATAATAACTCAAATAATACAATTAAAGTATCCCATGAGTCTAAGTCTACCCGAATATAATCAGAAATTCTAGCATACATATGGACACTCGTCCACTCATACGTGTGTTGCTCCCACAACATGTAACACATAATAAATATAACTTCTACGGGGTTAATTCCCCCTCACAAGATTAGACAGGAGACTTACCCCGCTCCGAAATCCCATAACCGGCTCCAACGCCACTCTAACTCCTAAAAACGATGCCAAAAAGATCTGAAACTAATCAAATAACGTGCAAACCAATCAAAACCCAACTCCGCTCGAAATGTTTATAACAATTCCCAACTCCGCTCGAAAAGTCATCATAGTCAACCCCCGGGCCCATGTGCCCCGATTCCGAAAACTATCAAAAACAATATTACCCTCAACTTATATAGTATATATCCAGAAAATCATTCAATTCTATCCGTAAATTGACCCTCAAATCAAGGAATTACCATTTCTCAACTTTAGGGTTCAAAACTCCAATTTCTACAATTCAAACATGGATAAAAATAATAATAAACGGAAATAATCATGGAAAACCATCAATATAAAGGTCATATATTTACCCCCATGTTGAGACGAGAACAACGCCGTGAAAAGCACCTCGAACGGAGCTCTAGAACTCAAGATATGCTCAAAATACTAAAATGCTCATTCTTCCCATTTAAAACATTGCCCAGGTATTTTTTTGTTCTTCGCCTTCGCGGGACACCTTCGTATTCGCGAAGAATTTTTTTTTGTGTTGACCAGTCAACCCAGAAATCCTTCTTCGCATTCGCGGAACCTCTCTCACATTCACGAAGAACAACGGTTCGCACCAGAAACCAACAATCTTTCTTGACACGGAAATGTGCATAACTCTCTTATACGACCTCGAAATTCGATGATTCTTGATGCTATGGTTTAATAATTATGATACGGATCTAATGGTATATACGAGGTGACGAGCACATATGCATAGATAGGTTTTGACCATATTCGGTAGAGTATGCCTTATGATATACTTTGTTTGAATTAAGTGAAAACATTATTCATGCATCAATTCTATGACAATGTGATGATTCATAATTGTGATTTAGGAATGTGCTTGTTGAATTAGACATAAAGTATTACTTTATAATATTGAACTTTATTATTAATCCATAATCATACACTTGTCTCATTTGATCCATGATTAGGTGGTTACATGGCTTAATTTACTCATGCTAAGTAATGCGATTAGACTTATGTCCGGTGCTCTTTATTATATTGTTTCATACACAAATGCATGAGCGGAGAGTTGGTTGTTGTGGAAAGTTGAGGATTTTGGCACTGTGGACACTATGGCAGATATTGATTATTGGTTAATGATCACTAATTGTAAAATGATCAACTTTTGAATATGGATCTGTCCCTACGGAATCAAGTGATGATGCATGTTATTTTGGGCTCTGTGAGCGTAGGCACCCATGTTTTTGGTGCTTGGTTTGTACGCGTGGTTTGTGTCAAGCACATAGATTTGTGGTGTGAGGTATTAAGAAAGGATCATGAGCATACATATATATACTTTGACTCATGCATTGATTTTATGTATATGTTGTTGATATGTATCTTGTCTTTATATGAGGATTGATAGGTTTATATCTTATTTGATTATGTACAAATATGATATCTTAGTGGTTTTATGTACATGCAATATGAACTGTGTTTTGAGATCTAGTACTCATTTGATGATGCCATGCATTATTCCTGATCTTATTTATACTATCACCTGACTTTTGGACTGTTAGTAAGTGTCAGAGTCGACACTTCGCCACTACTTCTTCGAGGCTAAATTTGATACTGACTTGGGCTGTTAGTAAGTGTCGGAGTCGGCACTTCGCCACTACTTCTTCGAGGCTAAATTTGATACTGATCAAGTACCATATTTTTGTGCAGGTTTTGAGGCTGGTGTTAGTGATATCACCCTGTGTAGTAGGAGATCTTTGTGGAGACTTTGTGGTGAGCTGCTTTACTTGATCCGATCAGCATCACATGGAGTGTAACGACCCGACTGATCATTTTGAGCGTTAGCATGTCGTTCGACGGTTTGAGACATTGAGTAGCTTCACTTCATATATTATGACTTGCACGTATAGTCGGATTAGATTTTTGGGAGGATCATAGTTGGTTTGGAAGAATAATTCTCAATTCGGAAGCTTTTAGTTGGAAGAGTTTACCAAGGTTTCACTTCTGAGTAGACGACATCGGATAGGAGTTTTGATGGTTCCGTTGGGTCTGGATGATGAATTTGGATTGACCGAATTGGGATCTGGAGGTCCGTAGGTTGATTTGATGATTTTTGCGAAAGTTGGAAGATTCAAGGTTTAAAAGCTTCATATGTTTGACTGAGAGTTGAATTTGTTAATATCAGATTCATATTAGGGTTCAAGGAATTAATATAGGCCCGTCGTGTCATTTGGGACTTGCATCAAAATATGAGGTCATTCCAGGTCGATTTGGTATGGTTCGGCATGAGTTTTAGAAGTTATTTGGAGTGATTTGAGGGATTGATCAGGTTCGTGTTATGTTTTGGGGCTGTATTGTGTGATTGGACGGGGTCTCGGGGGGCCTCGGGTGTGTTTTTGATGTGTCTCACTCTTATTTGATGATTTGGCATCGTTTTTTTGTGTATAAAACATACTATATTGATAAAACGACCTTCTATCCTCTCAAATCAACCTCCAAACGACTCGAATCTAGTCAAATACAACTCAATAATGTCAAACAAAGTTATAGGAATCCATCTCAAACAATAAACTTCAATCTTCACTCAAATTGCTAATGGTTAACAAAAGTCAAACCGGGCCCATATGGTCAAAACATGAGTCAACGATTAGATCTTAACTATCCATAACGCTATGAGTCCAAATATGTGATTAGATTCCAAAATCCAGTTCAAATCGGTACTCAAATTCCCAAATTATACACTCTTAAATTATAGACAAAAACCCCAAAATGAATCTTTCAAATTATATAATCTAAGTGTTTAAATCCATGGGAAAACAAGATATATAATCAAAATCAAGTAGAAATCACTTGCCCTCAAAGTAGTAGTGGACACCCCTTTTAAATTCACCTTTTCCCGAGCTCCAAAACTCAACATAGTAAAATATAATTAATACCCTAGAAGTATAAGACCTGTCTGTTGCGGCCAAAATGATCACACCACCGATTTCGCTTCTGCGGACAAAATCTCACTTCTGTAAGCTCCACCTAAACAGTCAGCCTTTGCATATGTGACGCACCTGCTACATCTACGGCTCCGCAGGTGCGACTATCCAATCGAAGGTGCGTTGTTCCTCAGGCCTGCTCCATCTCGTAGGCGCACTCAAAAACACTGCAAGATAGGGCGAGCATGAAGAACAGGCTCGAGATTAGAATCTTACACTGTGTATTATAATGCATCGATTATTTGTCTTGGTGTGGTATTGATACAGGATGGCAGGGTGATCGCCTACGTGTCTCTTCATTTGAAAGTTCATCAGAAGAATTACTATGTGCATGATTTGGAGCTAGCAGACATTGTTTACGCACTCAAGATTTGGAGGCACTATTTATACGGCGTTCCATATGAGGTCTATACATACCATCAGAGTCTCTAGCTAGCATCTATTCATGCAGAAGGGCCTTAGTTTTAGGCAGCGGAGATGGCTAGGGTTATTGAAAGACTATGACATCACCGTATTATATCATTCGGGGAAGGCCAATATGGTGGCCGATGCATTGAGTAGGAAAGCGGAGAGCATGGGCAGTTTGGAAATTTTACTGGTAGTGGAGAGGGCATTAGATATAGATGTTCAGGCGTTGGCCAACAGGTTTGTGAGATTAGATGTTTCGGAGCCTAGTAGGGTTTTTGCATGTGTTATCGTCTTTGTTGGAGTGTATCAAGGCTCGCCAGTTTGATGATCGTCACTTGTTGGTGTTGAAAGACACGGTGCAACGGGGTGGTTCTAAGAAGGTCATGATTTCACAGTTGATGATATTCCATTCACCCAGGTGTTACAATAATGTATCTTAACTTGAACCAGCCATATTGGTGGCAAAAGATGAAGAAAGACGCACCTGCTACATCTACGGCTCCGCAGGTGCGACCATCCAATCGGAGGTGCGATGTTCCTCAGGCCTGCTCCATCTCGTAGGCGCACTCAAAAACACTGCAAGATAGGGCGAGCATGAAGAATAGGCTCGAGATTAGAATCTTACACTGTGTATTATGATGCATCGATTATTTGTCTTGGTGTGGTATTGATACAGGATGGCAGGGTGATCGCCTACGTGTCTCTTCATTTGAAAGTTCATCAGAAGAATTACTATGTGCATGATTTGGAGCTAGCAGACATTGTTTACGCACTCAAGATTTGGAGGCACTATTTATACGGCGTTCCATGTGAGGTCTATACCGACCATCAGAGTCTCTAGCTAGCACCTATTCATGCAGAAAGGCCTTAGTTTTAGGCAGCGGAGATGGCTAGTTTATTGAAAGACTATGACATCACCATATTATATAATTCGGGGAAGGCCAATGTGGTGGCCGATACATTGAGTAGGAAAGCAGAGAGCATGGGCAGTTTGGAAATTTTACTGGTAGTGGAGAGGGCATTAGCTATAGATGTTCAGGCGTTGGCCAACAGGTTTGTGAGATTGGATGTTTCGGAGCCTAGTAGGGTTCTTGCATGTGTTATCGTCTTTGTTGGAGCGTATCAAGGCTCGCCAGTTTGATGATCGTCACTTGTTGGTGTTGAAAGACACGGTGTAACGGGGTGGTTCTAAGAAGGTCATGATTTCACAGTTGATGATATTCCATTTACCCAGGTGTTACAATGATGTATCTTAAGTTGAACCAACCATATTGGTGGCAAAAGATGAAGAAAGACATTGTTCGTCATGTCTCTCGGTGCTTGAATTTTCAACAGGTGAATTATGAACATCAGAAACCGGGTGGGTTGACACAGAAGTTAGGGATACCGTAGAAATGGGAGCGCATCACTATGGACTTTATGGTAGGCTTACCACAGACCTTGAGGAAATACGATGTTGTTTGGGTTATTGTGGACCGGTTAACTATGTCCACTGACTTTATTATGGTGATGACTTCCTATTTTGAGTGGTTGGCTCAGATTTACATCCGAGAGATTATCTGCTTGAACGGCATGCACATTTCCATCTTTTTTGATAGGGGCATGCAGTTCACTTCATGTTTTTGAATAGCAGTGTAGCGTGAGTTAGGCACGCGAGTCGAGCCGAGTACTGCTTTTCACCCTCAGATGGATGGGCGGTCTAAGCCTACTATTCAGATTGAGGATATGTTACAGGAATGCTCTATGGATTTTCGGGGGTCAGTGGGACCAGTATGCAATGACAACTATCAGTAGAGCATCTAGATGGCTCTAAACGAGGCCTTATATGGGAGGCGATGTCATTCGCCGGTTGGTTGGTTTGAGCCCGGTGAGTCTAGAATGTTAGAAACAGATTTGGATCGTGATTCCTTGGAAAAGGAAAAGGTTATTCATGAGCGGCTTCGTACAACTCAGTCCAGGAAAAAGAGTTATGCAGTCTGGAAGGTTCGAGATGTGGCTTACATGGAAGGTGAGAAGGTTCTTCTCCGAGTGTCGCCTATAAAGGGCGTGATGTAATTTGGGAAACAGGGCAAGTTGAGCCCGAGGTTTATTGGCATGTTTTGAGATTTTGGAGAGAGTTGCTTATAGGCTTGCATTGCCTCCCAGCCTAGCAAGGTACATCTGGTATTTCACATCTCCATGCTTGGGAAGTACTATGAAGTTAGGTCAAATATTTTAGACTTCAACACGGTGCAGCTTGATGAGAATTTGACTTATGAGGAAGAACCGGTGGCTATTCTAGGCCGGCAGGTTTGAAAGTTGATATCTAAAAGTTTTCCTTATGTGAAAGTTCATTGGAGGGGTCAGCTGATTGAGGAGGCTACGTGGGAGTCTATGTTCGATATGAGAAGTAGATACTTGCACATTTCTATGTCCGTTTGAGGACGAACGTTTCTTTTAGAGGTGGAGAATGTGACGGTAGGTCATTTTGAGTACCAGCTTCCTTTTTCGTGTTTTGAGGCTTTACATAGCTCAATTTAATAATTTATGACTTGCACGCCTAGTCCGTGTCGATTTTCGAAAATCTTATATAAGAAAGTTTAATGAAAAATTGATTTTTTGACTTTAAATGTGGCTAAAGTTGACCACGATCAATATTTTTGGTAAATTACCTCGGACCAGTATTTTGACGATTCCGAAAGGTTCATATGATAGTTTAGAACTTGTACGCATGGTTGGTTGGGTCCCGAGTGACCCGAGGTTGTTTCGGCTCGTTAGGTGAAAAGTTGTAAAAAATGAATTTTGAAGTTGAAAATCTTGCGTTTTAATGATTGATTCTTGAATTTTGAAATTTTTTTGATGATTTGAGCTAGTGAGCCAGTTTTTATGATGTTATTACACTTGTGTGGAAGTTCGGATTGGAGCTCGAGGTGCTCGGGTAAGCATTGGATGAGTTTTGGATGGTTTTGGAACAAATGTTGGATTGCTGGTGTGGAGTGCCTGCAGATCTCGCATTTGCGAGGTACTGTTCGTAAATACGAGCATCGCTTTGCGAGTGATGGCTTGTAGTTGTGAAGATGGGATGGGACAAGGCACTTTGCATATGCAAAGTCTGAGTTGCATTTGCGATTGGTGGGAACATCGCATTTGTGACACCGAACATTGTAGTAGAGCAGATCCGCATTTGCGAAGCTTGGTTCGCATTTGGGAGGGGACCTACGCAAATGCAAAGACTTTGTTGCTTTTGCGATTCATGAGTAGCTGGGACATTGATTACATTTGAGATTAGTGGTTCACATTTGCGAACATCGCAATTGCGAGTAAGAGTTCACAATTGCAATATCTGTAGCTAGGTTAAATCTGGGAATTTTAGGACGTAGCTTATTTTACACTATTTTTGAACCCTAGACTCCATTGTCACGCCCCAAACATGGGAGGCGTGGCTGGCACCCGGTGCCGTACTAGCCCGAGTGAACCACTCTGTAACTCATTTGTTTTTTTCTTCTGTAACTATCAAGGGCCAACATGGCCACAACTCATAATGTATAACTATAAGTGGGCAAACGTTGTTTCAATGAACCATCTTTCATAAATTATGAATACATACCGGCCGTCAAGGCCTCTGACATACTGTATAAAATGAATCTTTATCTACAAAGCCTCTAAGATTATTTGACATCAAATGGGACAGGGTACCGGCCTACTCATAAGTCTGTAGTAAAATCCTGACATGATGATTCATAGACTCGGCTACACTCCGAATGAGGTGGAGTCTTACTGATTCTTCACTGGATGTCAATCTCGTCTACTATGAGGCTCGTCAAATTGATTATCTATACCTGCATGCATGAATGCAGCGTCCCCCAACAAAAGGACCTCAGTACGAATAATGTACTGAGTATATAAGGCAGAACTGAAACATAACCATAATTCAACATTAATTAAAGACATATAAGAATCAACCTGAATCTCTGGAGTGCCACCGTATATGCGTACTCATTATACTTATATATATAATGCTTCTCTTTGAGACTATTATCCATATCATATGATGCATGACTGCCCAACTGATCAGTGGTAACTACCCGACCGGCCGTAGCACGATGGTAAATATATGACTGCCCGACCGGCCGTATCTCGGTGGTAAATATATGACTGCCTGATCGGCCGTAGCTCGGTGGTAAATATGTAAATCCCCAACCGGCCGTAGCTCAGTGGTAAATGAATATGCATGACTGCCCAACCGGTGGTAAATAATGATACATAACTGCCCAACCGGTGGTAACTGCCCGACCGGCTATAGCACGGTGGTAAATGAAGATACATGTATTACTATATTATGAACATTAACACCTTTATCAAATACTTCAATAGAAATTTAGGAACATACTTAGACATGATTTGAATATCATTTTACATAGGAATGAATAATATAGACATCCTTAACTACTAAGAATAGAGCCGTTTATGGAATAACATTACGTTTCGTATCGTTACTTGGATCATACCAAAAGAAAAGAGGTGATAGCCTTAACATACCCGGACCCCTTAAGCAATTGAGACCTGAGCCGCATGAACCAATGAGATAGAAGGTGGTGTTGCTGTAACATTAAAAACAATCAAACAAATTATGGAGCAGTCCACATTCGAACCTCAAAGATCTCTGAAGGTCATTATTTCGATATTATCCAAAGAAAATGCACTTGGTAAGGTCTTCGAGTGTAGTTGCTTGAATCCCAATCCAATGTCCTGATCCTGACTAGTTAGGAACTGTCTAACTTGCCAAGTAGATAGAATTTGAACTGTCAATCTCGTCAGTTTTGAGTTCCCTATAGCAACAGTGCTATCTTTACAATGAAATGTACTTTGGTTCTTAGTTCTTAATAGAATGCGATCAGTTCTAATCTAGTCTAATCTTGTGGATCTTAGAGTCTCAACATTTACTCCAATCTAAGAATGCTGGTCTTATATCAATCCTGTAGCACTACGCCATTTCACCAACTTATTATTGTTTTATGTGTCACATATTCCTAGTTCTCTACCATTCCATTCTCTTGGAATGTCAACAAGTAATGAAGAAACTTTGAAGAATGAAGAACATACATAAGCATACTTTTTTTGTGAATAATCGATCAACTAAATATAACAAAGCAGAAAACAAAAAGTATGTGAAAGTATCTAGAAGGAAGAACGAACTAACGAAATAGATGTTTCTTACTACAAGAAAAGAGATCAATAGGCTGTACATCTCCTTTTGCCTTTTTTGATAACATTTCTCAATCAAAATGAGATAAAGGTAATGTTGCCGCCTTGCAAAGTGATTTAATAGTCACTTAATGGATAACATGTTACTGCCACGTTGAAGTTCTTCTCCAAATATATTAATTAATTTGTTAATCTCCCACTAAAATCAATAATTACCCAATTATCCACATAATTAAAAATTATTTTAAATTATTTATCATACTACTTACTTTTAATACACTTTATACATCTTGCTATCATGGTCATGTGGTATATTACTAGTCCATAAATACGGGGTATTACAGCTTGAAACGTATTTTACCTCCAAATGTCAAACTTCGACCAACCTCATTTCCGTCAACTTGTTTACCCTCTCACCTTCATGACTTTACTTATCACTTGTTATAAATATCATAAGCACTTATAACCTCAACGATAGTCTTGTCCTCATCTTAAAGTACTACTATTACAATATTAAAATAATAAATCGTAGTACCATATAAAATCAATACACATATTATTATTTCGTTAAAACATCCATATAAGAATACATATATTTTCTCAACTTATAATTTTCCTAGTCTCTTATAAAGAGTAAAAATTCTCGTACGCTTAATTCTTAAAATGGTAGGAAGATAACCTTCTTTTCTTGTGAGAAAATAATCTCTATTTACAATAAAGAAAATCTCATAAACGTTCTCATATTATGTGTATAATATATCATATCCGAAAATAGTAATAATGGTAACTATCCAAAATTATCTAATGGTATCAAGATTGTAAACTTACAGGGTCTCATAATAATAATGTCTTAAACCTTTATAACCTCCTAATAGACATAATCCCTTCGAACTCATGTAGAGTTACTATGGCACATCCTAAAGCTAAGGTACGGGATGTAACATCCATAGAGGAGGTTTTTGGAGAGCAATTTCTTCCCAGATTCATTGGTTAGTAACTTTAACATATTTTCAATCAATTTCAATTATATTTTCAACAATTTTATCATCAAATCTATGAATTTCAAAGTTGAAATTGGGGTTGTGTAGAATTTAGAAATTTTATAAAATTGATATTTAGACCTCAAATTGAGGTCGAATTTCCAAACAAACCACATATCTAGGCTTGAGGGTTAATGGGTAATCGGAATTTGGTCTTAATTTCGGATTTCGACCACGTGGACCCGAGTTGAATTGTTGTTGACTTTTTAAATTATGTTACAAATTGAACCTTTTTCATTTGAGTGTAGTTTCTAAACCTTGTTTTGAATTATTTAAATGATATTTAACTAGATTCGATTTGTTTAGATGCTTGTTCTAAAAAAAAGTTGTGTTGGATTGTTGATTGTATTCTTGAAAGAGGTAAGTGTCTTGTATAACTTTAATTTGACAGAAATAAGGTAGAATCGAGTCTATTTGTTATGTGAACTACGTGTTAGGAGGGGGGTGTATAATCAAGGTGACGAGTGCATATGCGTTAGTCATGGGATAATCATGCGGGTAGAATTAGCCTTACTTGTACCATGTTATTTTATGTATTGTGTCTTCCATGATTTAGATAGGTTGTTTAATTAATTATTTACTCGTTTTGATATTATTTCTTATGTTGAGATTATCGTGATACTGGGTGTTGAGGTCGTGGAAATTATTTACTGATGTTGGCACTAATTGTTGGAAGATTCTCATATGACAAATTGCATCCAAATACTATTGTTGATGTTGATTATGCTTTCCAGCTTGTTTGACAATGTGTTGTATGTGATTGTTTGGTGAGGAAGAGAGAAATGCACAACAGGTGTTGTTGTGCCTATAATATTACTTGAATGAACGTGAGGATAAACCATTAAGGTTAATGCCATGCACTTGCTTTGATATTAGTATATATGCGAGGATGACAGTAAAAGCACGAAGTGTGATGCCATGCACTTGCTTTTATATTATTCTAAATGTGAGCATGAGAGTAAAAGCACGAAGGGTGATGCCGTGCACTTGCTTTTAAATTATAACGTGAGGATGAGATCAAAAGCACGAAGGTGATGCCGTGCAAATTTGTTGATTCATTGCTCCTTACTTTGACATTGAAATGTGGTCTTGACTTTATTGCTTCGTTATTGGTTTTTGAAATATTGTATGGAGTTGTCGTTACTTTACTTTATGTTTTCACTTTAAACCCCTTTACTCATGTACTTGGTATCCATTTACTTGTTGTTATCCCGTCTTTATACTTGGTACTTTACTTGTTATTTTGTCACTTCTTGATATATAACTGCACGAGTTTATCGTAGGTATCTTGTCTTAGCCTTGTGACTACCTCGTCAAGGTTAGGTTTGATATTTACTGAGTAAATTAGGTCGGTTGTAATTATACTACACTTTTGCACTTCTTGTGCAGATTCGGGTATCGGTACCAGAAGAGTCCCAATAGGCGCTTAGCAGATACCGGGCATGTGATTTGCGGTAGAGCTGCATCCCATTCGCAAGCCTTGAGTTATCTTCATATTTCTATTATATTGTTACCATTTTATTTCGGATAGTGTTGTATTTCTTTCATAACAGTGTATGTAAAACACTCTAGAAGCCCATGTATATGTGACTCCACTTCTTGTAAAGGTTTACATTGGACGTTGGATTTATCCTTATTATTTTTATCAAAGAATTGCTTTTATGTTATGTTATTCTTCCATTGTCAGTCATTTATTGCAGCCTTCATATTTATCTGTTGTGTGTTGTCTTGCCTAGCAAGCGGTGTTAGGCGCCATCACGACCCCGATTGGTTAGGATTTTGGGTCATCACAAATTGAATGGGTGCTTCTACTACCTTGAAATAAAATGGAGAAGATGTCTCCAAAGTGAAGTAGTAGAGTTAACAAAGTGGCATTATAATACATGTTAAATGCATAAGGACTACACTTAGAGGGGTTGGATATGATGAGAAGGATTTTCTTGAGATGCAAAGGGAATATGGACACTTGATTATAATCTTAGTGTGTAGTAATGTCTTAAAGTATGGATGTGTTGGTCAAATTTCAGCTATTCATGAGTGGGGTGTAACAAATTCTTACATCTTGTGGAAGACCGTAGACTCGAGAGGATAAAGTGAGTAACATAGAGGTTGTAACTATGGTAAGGTCATAGAAAGATGCCGCATTGGGGATAAATGGGTGGGCTAACTCTCTTGATGAGATTTGAGGTTATGTGATATCTGATAAGATTCTTATGAAGAGTTTTCTTTCTATCCAATGGAATGTATGTGCTACGGTGCGAGTTTGGATCACTTTAGGATGATGACATGACTATCACAAGGATATGTATGCATTTGGCACATAATTTGGAACATATTATGATTAGTACTACATTAGTAAATTTAGTGAAGTAGCAGTGCGAGGTCATGCTAGTTGAGGATGAAAAGTTATTATAGGTCTCGGGTGATGTGATTTTAGATTTAAGCGAAGTGGGGGAGTCTATTATAGACAATCGAATCATATAGGCATATGTTGTTGTAGTTCTTGGAGTAAGGTATGCTTATGGATTAGTTATGACTTGATCATGGTGACATCGAGGATGACTTGGAAGAGGAATGTTCTGGAGGTATGATGTACCGCATTTGATTGATATATAAAGGTTGTTGAATGACTCACGTATGATCTTTTTTGTGGTTATAGTGTGAAAGGAGAAAGGATTCACTCGATTGCCTAAGGATGAGGTTTCCTCTTTTAGATAAATCATGTGCTAACATAGCACAAGTCATTCGGCATGTGGTTTTGTATCGGGGACTAGAGCAGAGTAGGTGCCTCTCGAGAATGGTTTTAGTGGGTTCCAATTCCAAGATGTGATACATAAGGATTTACGAGATACTTTTTGGGTGAAGAATTTGAGCTTGGTATTGGATTATGGAAAGGGCTTGGAGTACCTATGTATCATTGTTGATTCTACAATGCAACATTAGAGAGATGAAAGGGATAGACTCAGGGTTATAAGAGGATTCTTTAAAGAAAATATTTCCGTTTGAGTTACTTTTGGGTGCATATAGGGAAATGAAGTGGCTTACAAGTATTGGGATGACATAGTTCTATCTTGGGATCACTTGGTGCGAGTTTTGGTCGTTGATTTCAGTGTATTGGAAAAGAAAAGTGAGGTCTTAAATATGGGTCAAGAGTAATTTGAAGAAGTTGGGTCAACATAGCAGCGACTTAGACTGGTATTGTAATAGAAATAATCGGCTTCTTTGGTATGATGGTCCATTACAGACACTTCTATGGTAGGAATTTTAGGTTTGGCAGTCAGTGTAACTTGGTTAACTTGGAGAGATTCAGTTTCCATGTCATAATTATTGTGTAAGTGGGTTTCTAAGAGTCTGAGATGGTTTTGACCATGACGTTAAAGTTAATGTTGCCTACAGGCTTTGAGAGTGTGTTGCATGATTGTGAATGTCTCACTTATTGAGCTAAGTTGTATGATTCTAGGCTATGGAGTGCTTTTGAGGAGAACTATCCTACTTGTGATTCGCAGTTGATAATCGGATTCTTGTACTTAGATGTTGCATCATGCTAGATGTGGTGAGTTGTGAGAGGTTTGGATTACTTTGCAAAATTCATGGTTCATCTTCGGGCTGTAGGATTAGGGTCATAGATAGCACATGTGATTCGAGTCACTTAAGAAGTATAGTAGTACTAATTCAGTATCACCAAGGAAGAGAATGAGTCATAGACAATGCTTGCTGATTTGGTCTATGGATAATCCGACTAATTTCTACAGAATTTGTGTGATAGTCAGCCATGGAGGTTCATATTTTATTTGCCTAACATGGAAGGACTGGTGGAATTCCATATTTGTGGATACTTGTATGTGTGACTTCATAGTGGTGTCTGAGTAGTCATGTGGAGGTCACTAGGATGAGGAATCTTGCACTTTTAAGGTATATCAATTGGATTCTAGAGGTAGGACAATCTCTTTTTGTAAAGACACGGTCGGTTATTTTGTGTATTTGAGCCCCGTTTCCCAATTTGATGCTTCTCATGCGCTTGGTTGTTATAATGTGACCTGCGGGGATGGTTGGTTTGGTTCAGGGAATGTTTTGAAGTGAATTGGATCACTTAGTTTCATTATTGAAAGATTAAGTTATAAGAGTTGACCAAAGTTTGACTTTCGTGTTAACGACCTCGAATTCAAGTATTGTTGGTTCCAATAGAGTTGTATGGTAATTTTGGACTTAGGCGTATGTCCATATGTGAATTTGGAGGTTCCTAGGATGATTTGGCTTCTTTTTCTTGAAAGTTGACAATTTGAAGGTTTAGAAATTTCATAAGTTTGACCATGGGTTGACCTTGAGGCTATCGGGTTCGGATTGTGGTTTCGGGATATGGAATAGGTTTGTTTTGTCATTTGCGACTTGTGTGCAAAGTTCGGCCTCATTCCAAGTTGGTTTGGTTGGAATCTGACGTTTGGTTGTGAATATTAAAGTTCTTGAATTGTAAGGTTGCATGATGCGTTTTAGTGATTGATTTGTGGTTATAGATGTTATTGTGATGTTCCGAGCTTGGGAGTGAAGTTCCTGTGAGGTTTATATACTTGTGTGGATGTTTGTTATGGGGCCCGAGGTCTCGGGTGAGTTCCAGATTGATTACGGAATAATTTGGTGAGGCTTCAATTTTGCTGGTGCTGCAGACCTCGCATTTGCGAGGGTCAGATCGCAATTGTGAAGGCTTGCAATTGAAAACTCCTTACTGGTGTCGCAGTTGCGACATCTATATTTGCGAAGGGGACTTCGCATTTGCGATGCATGGTCACATTTGTGAGCTCCTTGGTCACAATTGCGAAGACTGCAACTCAGTGTCCAAGTTCACATTTGCAAGCCCTTCTTCGCATTTGCGAACCTTTGGTTGCAAATGCTACATCCGCAGCTGGTATTATTGGAGCTATTGTTGGACCCATTTTCTCATATTTAGCCCTAGACTTGGAGAGTGGCAATTTTTGAGGGGGGTTTTCACACAAGGCAATTAGGTAAGTGATTTCACTTAATTTTGATATTATATCTTGATTTACTATAGATATTTATACGTAAATCATGAAATTTGAACGAGAAACTTTGGGGATTTTTGACTATGTTTTGAAAAATAAAAATTGGGGATTTGAGAATACATTTGGAATCAGTTTTGGAATATAATCACATATGTGGACTAGTAGGTTTATGGCTAATTGTGATCTACCACTTGACTTGGGTTTCGAGCGTATGAGCCCGAGGTTGACCTTTTGTTGAATGTTGGAAATTGGGTAAAAATTGGAACTTTATTATTTGAAATTGATTCCTATAGCATTATTTGATGTTATTGAGTTATTTTGGCTAGATTTGTGCTGAGCAGATGTGAATTTTAAAGAAAATACTATTTTGGGGGTTGATTTATGCTTATTGAGGTACGTATGTTACCTAAAATTGTGTGAGGGAATGCCCCCTTAGGATTTGGCCTTATTTGCCTAATTGTGTTATCCGAAAAGTTATGTGTGCGCGAGATGACGAGCGTGTACACGGGTGTTATGTGTGACTTATGACTGAATTAAATCATAGGCTTCTAATATTCCTTATTTAGATGATATGCTTTATATTAAACATGCTTAATCACTTTGTAACTACATGACCTTAGTTGTTATTGATTTAGCCATAGTCATGCTTTATATGTTGAACACCCACCCGCATTTTATTATCATCATATCTTTGTGTGACTTGTTAAAAATTATGAGCTTATGTATTTTGATGGTGATTTGGTAAATCATATTGTTACGATTATGTCACAGGTGGACATGTTGGGCGGATTGATTGGGTGTTGGCACGAAGTCTTTGTCGTGCGACTGTGATTATTATTATTCTCATCTGGCGAAATAAGGGTAGCGCTACTAGGTTTGCACGTGTAGCGAAATAAGGGTGGTTATCTTAATTACGCACATGTGGCGGAATAAAGATGGCATTTCTTGTTTATTGCACATACGGTGAAATAAGGATGGCGTTCATGATGAAGTTTATGTGGTGGTTCGAGGGGGATATTCTTGATCATGTACATACATTCTTTAAGCTTCGTCATGTATTTCAACAAGTTTTTAAGTCATACTTAAAATGCTATCATATGCCTCTGTTTTTACATGATTGTCACCCCCCAAACCTGGGGAGGCATGGCCAGCACCCAGTGCCATACTCGACCTAAGCATACTACTCTATAACTATGAACACCGGAGGGGTAACCCTCAACTTAGATCGACGAGGCCTACTACAAGGAGACAATATCAGCCAAGGTCGACAAAGCCATACACTAAAATTGTCTGAAGATAATATCTAACTCACCTGAAGGGTAAACACATCCAAACATATATGCATAACTATGAAGGTTGACGAGGCTGCCATGATTGTTTACAACCAGCAATGCAAAACTGAACATGTACACAGGGCCGTTAAGACTACACTACTGACATACTAAACATACAGGACTCGTCTATAAAACTCTAGAGAAAATAGAACTATATCATGGTCGGGACAGGGTCTCAACCTACCCATCAAGTCTGTATATATAAAATGGACTCCAAAGTCTAGACCTGGTAACTCCGGGGGAGTGGAGCTTACCAATCAAGATGATGCCTAGCTCTGTCTACTAGGAAGGTCTATCCGGTTGTCCATCAGAACCTGCAGGCATGAAATGCAGTGCCCCTGGTAAAAGGGACGTCTGTACGAAATAATGTACCGAGTATGTAAGGTAATAGAATAACTCAAAGCTGAAACTGAACTAAAGTACGTAGTAAACTAGAAGCCAAAGAATGCTCTGAGAAATAATCATCTGTCTTGATCCAACACAATGCAACATAGTAATATCATAGCTAGACGACTATATATAGGGCTCGGTGTATCTCTCACTGACCAAATGGCTAGGCAACAGTAAACTCTCACTGACTGTAAGGCTAGGAAGATATAAATTCTCACTGACCATAATGCTAGGCAATAATATCTCTCGCTAACCATAAGGCCAGGCAATAACAATAACTCGCTGACCAAGTGGCCAGCCTATAGAAAATATATGTATATGATGTTGTGTATCATGTATATAGTAGAATGAATGGAGGTACGTATTTAACTCTATATCTTTGTCCAACATCATGGAATAACATAAGGCAGATAGGAACCTCTCTCAATAAGATACGATGGAAGTATACAGAAAGATGTAACACCTATTGAGACACAAGTTCTACAATATACGTTTCTCTTATCACACTCTCCATCAGCCTTTTTCATCTCCTCTATTCACTTTTCAACCTCGCCTATCATAAGCTTATCTTCAATGGAAAAAACTAAAACGTTTTCATTTTCCATAGCCACTTGATGAAGCCGTCGATTACAAAAGCCTCAAAACCCCAAAGAAACTATTGATCCATAATCATCTCTTTATCTCGACCATATCAAAACCGATGATGAAAGTAGTCACTCTTCTGAAGGCCAAGTTTTAAACAAGAAAAAGGCCGGTAAGAGATCCATGGACTAGACCCCAAAAAGGCCTACATACAAGAAAGCCAAGGTCGAAAGTGTTGATTATGGGCCTGAGGACAAGATGAATTTCTACGGGCCTCCAGAGAAATCAAGGTTTGAATCATATAAATCAAAATCTATGGCTTATGATCGCACTGTAAGTCTCTCTTTCATGAATGATACACACTATGATGTTGTCTCTATTTTTGATTTTCAAATGTTGTCACCCCTTTTTTGCTGCAACACTGTTTATGTAGAACCTGTGAGGATGTTCTATGCAAGCATATTTGTCAATGACAAAGATTATTTGGAATCCATGGTTTTGGGTACTCATATCATCCTTAATGCTTATCAATTTGAAAAAAACGTTTCTGCCAAATTTCATGGTTATGATGTGTTTGTTCAAAATTCTTGGCCAAAAGACTTTGAAGTTTCTTTGGATGAGGCAAAAGCCATGCTGTCTGAAAATCCCCTGATATTGGCCCTAAAATTCTAAAATTTGAGCATCATATGATTGACCCATATGATTGCAACTACTCTTCTACCTATAACCGGATCTTTTATATCTCTAACCACTAAAGATATTTTTATATTTTATTGTATAGTGAAAAACAAGAGGCGTGATTGGTTTGTGTGAATTCGTCAATATGTGTTAGATAGCACTAGAGATGTGTCATCATCTGCCACATGTTGGCTTATTTATCTCTCATATTCTTGAAGTAATGAAGGTAGATCTATCACCTTTTAAACCTAAGATTTTCTCTAGATCTTATAACAAAACTATGTTTTCTATGATGGGATACACTATGGTTGAAGATGCATTGGTAAGCGAGTAAAAGCACCAAATGCACCAGCACAAGCTATAACGACGCAGTCGGTTGTTTTGTGTATTTAAGCCGTGTACCCCCTATTTGATATTTTCTTTATGCTTTTTTTGTTGTTTTGTAACTTGGTGGATGATTAGTTTAGTTTGAGGAAAGTTTTAGAGTGAATTGGAACACTTAGTTTAAAGGTTGGATGATTAAGTTATATGAGTTGACTGAGGTTAGACTTTTGCATAAACAACCTCGAATTGGTGATTTGATGGTTCCAGTATATTTTATGGTGATTTTGGACCTAGACATATGTTCGGATTTTGATTTGGACGTTCTTAGGTTGACTTGGATCTAATTGGCATAAATTAGAAATTTAAAGATTTGGAAGGTTCATAGGTTTGACCGAGAGTTGACTTTGACGATATCGGGTTTGAATTGTTGCTTCGGGAGTTGGAATATGTCGTTAAGTTACTTGTGACTTGTGTGGAAAATTGAGGTCATTCCGAGTTGGTTAGACGTGGTTTGGCATGAGTTTAGAAAGTTTGAAAGTGGATTTGTTCATTAAGCTTGAACTGAGGTGTGATTTGTAGTTTTGATGTTATTTTATGCGACTTGAGACCTCGATAGGTCTCTGTTATGTTTTGGGACTGGTTGGTATGTTCTAAGAGGGCTCGAAGGGCTCAAGTACATTTCGGGTGAGTTTTAGAACATTTTGGAACTAGTTAACAGTTCAGGTCTGGTATTTTTTCACCTGCAATGTTTTGCCCCCAGGTGCGAGTTTGAAAAACTAGACAAGGGTCCGCAAATGCAAGGTGAAACCAGAATTACAAGGTCTGCAAATGCAGAGTTCTTAGCGCATCTACGAGTTTGCAGATTCAGAAATTCAGGGCACAAAAGTGAAGTTTGGCAGGTTGGACTGGGATTTTGTCGCAAAAGTGAGGGCTTGGTTCACACATGTGGTATCGTAGAAGCAAAGGGAAACTGCGCAGGTGTGAGAGGTCGGGACATAAGTGACATCACAGAAGCGAGATCTAGACTGCAAAAGCGGCCTTTGGGCTCGCAGGTGCGATAATCGCTTGGCAGCGCACTTTTAATCTAGGGTTTTGCTTCATTTATCACATTTTGAGGTTGGGAGGTCGAATTGGGGTGATGTTTTAAGAAATTTTCACACACATGGAATTGGGTAAGTGTTTTAACTTGAATTTGTTTATTATTCATGATTTTATCATTGATTTTGACTTTTGATTGATGAAATCTAAAGGAGGAGATTGGGATTTTTGTAAGAAATTTTGGAGAGTGATTATTGGAGATATGAACCCTTATTTGGAGTTGGGTTTGGATGAAACTTGTATATTTGGACTCGTATCAGAATGGGTATTTGGAATTTATGAATTTTTTCAGGTCTCGAGAGGCGAGCTCGGGTTGACTTTTTGGTTGGCTTTGTGCATTTGATGAAAGATTCAATCTTTATTGATTGGTTTTGATTTCTATGCTTTGTTTGATGCAATTGAGTTGTGTTTGACTAGATTCAGCTTTTTTGGATGTTCATTTGAGAGGAAAGGTTACATTAGGAGATTAGACGCTAGCGGGTGGAGGTAAGTCCCTTGGCTAACCTTGTTAAGAGGGAAACCCAAGGTTTTGACTTGTTTGTTATGTGTTCAAGGTATTGGGGGTAACATATATACATGGTGGGGAGCATATATGTATTTACCAAGTTTATATCATGAGTGGGGTAGGATTGGAATAATTTATGCCTTATTTTGACGATATGCTCGTTTGATTCATAATTTATTGTACTTATGTGACTAAATTGCTCCCTTATTTATGTTAGAAATCATTCCTAGGCCAGTGATTAATTGTGAAGGCATGAGAACTCTTTCTTGATATGTTGAATTGCATAATTATCCTTAGTAACATAGAGATTTCATGAGCACATATTTGTATGATATTTATTAAGTCCTTGTGCGCCTTTTATCTATAATTCTTGAGCATCTGCATTTGGAATAATGAATACATGATTTGTACGGAGGATTTGGCATGAAAGCTAAGCGTGCGGATGATATACATTTATGGCACATTCGACATGATGATCGGATATTGATTTCTGAGGGATGTTATTATGCCCCTCTTTGCCCTTGGATTTGTATCCATCCATATGGAGTCAAGTGATAACCCATGTTACTTTGGGCCCTAAAAGCTTGATCGGTACATAGATTTTGTACCGGATAGATACATTAATTTTGTATGGGGTTCTGTTGATAGATGGTACATGATTCTTGTACCAGATGAGCATTCATTCTTATTATTGACTCGTTTTGAAATATTTATCTCACTGTAAATTGTTACTTGACATCCTTATGATAGTTGGGAGACCCGGCTACGTTAATTGAGCATGCCATCTTTTATTTCTATATTTGAGCAGCATTATGGTTATTTCTGAAATAGAAAAGCATGCTTAACACTTTTCAACTATGTATATGTGCCTCGTGTTATTCATAATATTGCTTACTGCTTCAGTTCCTAATTCAGTTTTTATACTTGTGTGGTAAATATTCGGAATCCTCTTACCTCGCCACTAATTCTTCGAGGTTAGACTTGATACTTACTGAGTATTAATTACGTTGTACTCATACTATGCTTATGCATATCTTTTTGTGTTAGGGCACCTATTTCCAAATAACTCTGTTTTAACTAGTCTGTGTCACCAAAGAATGGGTAAGGGTTCAAATTACCTCAAAGAGAAGGTGTTAGGAACTCTTCGAGGTCCACAACTGTGGGTCCTGACCGAATTTCACGCTATGTGGGGAATATTGAATTATAGTTATCCTATGTGATCATGTAAATTGTAACAAAGAGTCCAAAACATCCAATTACAAGATGAAACAAGTATTAAGGAGACTACATATGTGAAAGAAAAGGGTTATACATAAGTAATTGATACAACCTTTCAAGATTACAAGATATCACCTATTTTGATCTAAATTCGCACAATTAGATTTACAGATAATAACTATGGGGGGTCCTAAATTTTTAGCCTAAAGGATCACCCCGTGCAACATAAATAATACTTCGCAACTCCCTTAAGTGTAAGGGTTGCTCATATTATTCAGCGGATACGGACTATCATCTCTTGCTACCCAATTACTATCTTGAAGTTATTTATCTAAAAGCGTTCTAGTTCAATTCTAAACCGTACCCTCTACGTGCTTTACCCGTCCCGTGCCTATGGTCCAGGAGGCTTTGGACCTACTACTTTGGTAGTTGTAGATTTTTCTTAGGCTACTCAAAAATGAGAATAATAGGCGTGCAGTCAAAACAATAGCACTACACATAATCAACACTAAAGACTCAAGTTCACCTCCTCATATAGACACAAATGCACGTTGTTAAGTAGGCGGTTAGTTATGAACTTATACTAGCGGCGTTTAGATCATTTGGGTGGGCAACTGTAGATGGGAAGGTTTGGAGTCAAGGTATATTAACTTATTCAAGACCTATAGACCTGATTTCTATGTGATTGAACAATTCAACAGTTGACGTAATGTCCTATAGGTAATATTGCTAGGCAAATTGTTTTGATAGAATGATTTGATTTTAATACATGATTCTATTAATGATCCTATAGGCATGGTTTCTAGGTGAGTGACATCATCATATAGGCATAGTCTCTCCACGACTTGCGTCGGGGTAGTGAAGCAATTGAAGGCACAGAATTACCCATTTTTGTCCCTATAGGCATGCTCTTTAGACAGACTGAGTGGTAAGAAGATAGTGGTAATAGCAGTATTGATCATTTCAATTAAAATCCTATAAGCATGGTGTCTGCACAATTAAGAGAAGCATCAGAGTATGCAATTTCAGTTATTGCGTTGATATCCTATTAAACATGGTATATAGGTGTAGAGTAATCAACAAGTCTTGTTTTAGTTCCTATAGACATACTTTCTAACATTTGCATGTTAAGACATTGTATTAGCCCTAAGTCATGTTTCTAAAGTGAATAGGAAAGCAAATCAACACATGGTATAACTAATTCCAAAAGGCAGGACATGACAAGCAAATAAACAAATTCATGCGAAGATAAAGTTTCCAGTTCCCCTTCTTTCACTAAATCCCCAACTGTTTGTTAATACAAGTTATTATAGGCCCAAATTAAAGAAAACATGCTCAAATATACGCAAATTACAAACTGAAATAAATACAGGCCCAATAAACAGTTACATGCCCAAAGAAAACAACCCAGTGACGTTTCTGGGCCTTCAACAACCTTATTCTTCGCACAAATAGCAGACCCAAATCCCTGGCTCACTCAAGGCATTAAAGTGTGTCGGTTACAAGGTTCAACTCATACTTGGACCAACACCAGGCCCAAATGGATTACTTACTTAACCAGCTAGATGCCAAACTTAACCACACAGGTAATGAACTACACATGGGATTAATTAAACAACTTTGAAGCCTACACACTGGATTCTCAAAGCTGTAACTAATTGTAGTTCTCACTAATCATATAGACAAGATCACATGACATATTGACAAGTCCACAGGGAACACATAAAGCAGGTTTATGCTTGCATTTTCAGAAGCTCAGGTGACAGGATTGACCATCATAGAATAGCAAACTATTTCAAGCAAAGTTTTGAAGCATAGCATAATCCAAAATTAGCATAAAGAACTTTAGACGTGATATCTTAAACATGAGAGTTTAGAAAAATCATAGACGAGAAAGCAACAGAGTATAATCCTCACCTGAAGATATCTAATATGAGAACCTAATGAAAATAGCATAACCGAACAAGTTGGTAGACATGGTCTACAAACATACCTTAATTGAGCATGCTAAGTTCCATTCATAGAACAAAGGGCTTAAGCAACACCATAACACATAGTAGGCAGGGATACATCAAGAATTAGATCGTCATACTACACAAAGGTGAAAGGCTGGATATTGCATTTTACTTTGTAAGCCATAGGTAGTACTAAATAACATAGGATTAAACAAAGCATGGAACACACATTAAAGTATACAATTATTTATTATTTTTAAAATACTAAGTTGCATAAATAGTATTTTAATATTGATTTAGCTATTTTATTAATTTATTTTTCCTTTAATTTCATTTGATTTTAACTTGGCCCAAATAACGAGCCTAGGTCTCAAAATCCTTGTCCCAGTCACCCTAGCCCAAACCAAACAACCCTTTGTGTCTAACCCGGTAGGGACCCGGCTTCTAACCACCCCACCTCCCGTTTTAATCTTAACCGTTGATCACAAAGGATCAACGACCCATGACAAACCCCTCACTCTCTTTATATCACACCCCCAAACCCTAAAGACCCATTCCCACCCGATTGTTGCCCTTATATGCTCTCAAACTCACTCCTCTTCTCTGAAGAACCCTAGCCGACTCCCTTTCAATCCTTCTCCAAATACGGTCGATAATGGGATTCACCTATTATTTGATTATCATATTTATGTTCCTCCGCTACTGGTCACGTGTTTATGGTATTACTTAGGTACTTGCCTAACTTTGGCAAGTACTACATCTAAGAAGATGTTGTGGTGTCTCAAATCTTTGGGATTTGGATGATACTCTGTCCATATACTTTGAACTGAGGATTTGCACCTTTGGTCTGATTTTCAGAAGTTTTGACCAAACTAGGGTATGAGATTTTCATCTCCTTTACTGATTCGGGTTTGTGTGGGATCTTTTCTTTCCTTTTTACGTCTATTTTGATTATTTTCCATGTTTGTTCGTCCGAATCACTCATCATACAAACCCCTCCCCAAATTCCCCTAAGAAAAATGGAAAAATCATTACTACTCCCTCACTTGCTCACTCATCTTATTCTAAAACTTTTGGCTCATGGCCGGCTAAAATCCAAGGCCACCAGAATTCACGTAACTAACCTTCTCAGTGCTTGCACTGCTCAGGTTTTATCTGAAACCCTTGGGAACTCTAACGCATTGAGTTTGGGTATCTATTACTCTTATTCCTATTGAAGTATTACTGGGAATGTTTCTTCTTATTTGTTTGCTTTTTCATGTACAACTGGTAAGTGTCTTTGGCCCTAGCAATTTCATTCTCTTTCGTTTATGTTATTGGTCGGTACATCTATGTCACTCAAACTTTTGTGAACCAATATGCTACTATATTACCCTATTATTTCATGGCTCTGAAGCTTTTCTAGCTTCTAAAATTGACTAATTTCAGCCTTCGATGTATGCATATTGTATGTGAAAGATTGTAAAAATATAAAAACTATTATTTTAACCCAAATAAAATAATAAATGCAATTAATTGCAAAGTATAGGTTGTTATCGCAAATATTGTACATAATAATAAAAAATATAAATATAATTATATAAATGGAGTAACATATTATAAAATGTGAATATGGGTATAAATGACTAATTTAAATCACTTAAAATAATGTGGAGGATAATTAGTAAATATTGAATAATTAAAAATGCAAGAAGTCAACTTTAAAGGCTTTAAGAATTATAGAAATCACTTATACAACCCTTATAAATTGGGTAATAGTGCAAAATAATATTTTGAAAGTATATGAAATACTTTATAAAATATGAGAGCAAAATTCGGTATTAACAATTATCCCTCTTTACCCGGTAATGATGAAAGAATTATCGTGTAAAGAAAATGATGACCAATTTTGTCTGAATGAATGAGGATGGGGTATGAGGCGTTTAAAAATGGGGGTCGAACCCAGGTTATTGAGTTGCCTACATATCCCTAGTATTAAGGGAAATTAAGGGAATCAGTCCGTGTGTAGTTCTAGATCCAATGGCGGACGAGACCGATGAAGGTCTTACAAAAGGGTCGTATGTTTCGAATAATGATCTTCTCTGGGTATGGTAGTATCATAAGTAGCGGATAATTTTAGGTGGAGCTATGAATACGAAATTGAACGTTATAGATGTACAAGAAAGATGTTTGAGTGGTTACAGGATAAAGAATAATCAATTGCTAGTTATCGGTTACATTTAAGATAATCAAATGATGTGAACTCTATGGACGGAAACCGGAGCGAGAATTGCTCCTGTTTATGGAACGGTTACCTCTCGAGTTACATGCAAAACTGAAAATACGATGCACGCAAATATATATAGTTATTACGGAAAATAATAAATGATGCGAATTTCCTTCGGACCATGAGAGTTGTCTTTCGGACGATGAGGATGATGTCCATAGACCAGGAAGTCCTAGTCCATGGAGCATATGATAAGGGATTCAAAGGCCATGAAATGGTGTCCTCGATCCTTTAGGATGGTGCCTCTAGACTATGACGCATTTGAATAATGATACGCAATTTCGAGAGATCCTCAGGCCATGGCATGATGTCTTCGGGCTATGAGGATGATGCCTTCAGACTATGATGCCTTCAGACAATGTGGCAATATTTCAGCGCATGAAATACAAAGATGTGGCATTATCGATTGTTTGATAGAGGGAACATATGATGCTTAGCCATATGCGGTAGCGAGACAAGGCAATGCTTAGCCTTGTATGAGATGAGGGCAGTGCTTAGCCCTATGCAGGTGAAGGCAGTGCTTAGCCTTATGCAATAATGGAGACAGTTGTAACACCACGAAAATTTTTGAAGTACTTGAGTGTAAAGCCCGGTAAAGTTCGCAAAGGAAATAATGTTTCATGGTGCCGGAATAGGCTTACATGTTTGAGGATTGTAGAAATTCTTCGCGGCTTGCAAGCTCACCGCGACTCGGACTTTTTGGGTTGAACAATGCACCGGAAAGTAAATGAAAATTTTTGGCAAAAATGTGCATTTCAGCGGTCCATTATGCGACCGCAGAACCACTCTGTGGACTGCATAATGGTTGCAAAGTGAGGCAGTTGATTGGGTAAGTTGAAAGCAACTATGCGATCGACTATGCGACCACATAACTGTTATGCGGTGCATTATGCAGCCGCATAACAGTTATATCTACTTAGCCTTAAGCTGCAATTATATAAAATTAGAACCCGTAAGGATTTCTCCTTCTCAAGTAGTAAGGTCTCGCACCATTAACCTGCCAAACTTCTCGAAGTCTTTTATTAAGCTTTTCATGAACATTCTGAATCTCCAGCCAAAATTACTCACGCAACCTCCTATCGGGTAGCTAGTAATTGTCACGACCCAACTGGAGGGTCATGACTAGCACCCGGGCCATACTTGCCGAGCACCAACGTACATTTTATCTAACCTTCCTTATTATCTTTAAGGGCCGACAAGACCAATATAAATGAAAGACATGGATCATGAACATCCAACAATGAAAGATAATGTCATGAACATACGTAACATGGGACGACAAGACTGTCAAGAAACTATATATAAGGTACGAGCTACCATGGTGCCATGAAAGACTATACAACAAAAATCAGCCGACAAGGCATTCCAAACCATACATGAGTCGACACTTGTCTATGAGCCTCTAAAAGAACATAAGTGCTACAACATTGCCGGAACAGGGCCCCGACATACCCATAATGTCTATAACAAAAATGCATACCAAGACCACGGCAAGTCCGGAGAAAGGATCTTGCCAATAACGCTGAACCGGATAGCCTACTGTGATGGGGGAGCTGCGTCTACCCGTCTATCAGGACCTGCAGCACGACATGCAGCATCCACAAATAAAAAGGACGTCAGTACGAATAAAGTACTGAGTATGTAAGGCAGAATAGCATAAGTAAGAACAATAATGTAAACAGTGATAGGGAATATACAACCTATGACATCTGGGTACCTCTGAGGGCTACTGACATGAAATACATGATACATACATATATATATACATAAACGTTTAAAACATATGCCTTTGTGGGCATCATCATCATCATATCGTACCCGGCCATAATAGGCTCGGTAAAACGTACCCGGCCATCATAGGGCTCGGTAGAATCGTACCCGGCCACGTGGAGCTCGGTAAAACCCAACTGATCAGTGGTTGCACAATAGGTGCCATACCCGGCCAACTATAGCGCGGCTCGGTAGAGTAAAATAGATACATATATATGATGCATGCTGGACTCATTGGAATCACATTTTGAACCTTTTAGAGTGACGTAAGGTCGGTATCCTTCGTACACGTTATTAGGATTAACTCTTCATCAAGAATCTTATAAGAATCAGGAACTACCAACAACATTGATAATATAAGAATAAGAGAAGTAACATCAATATCAATCGTTTCATAAGAAGGGCAGCAATGTAAGTACTGCTAGCTTCTAAGAGTAGAGTATCTTTGGGAGCTCGTTCATTACATTATGTACAATTGGAGTCGTGCAAAAGAATGAAGGGGATAGCCTCACATACCTTGTATATACTGCCCAACCTCAAGCTATGCAAATATCACGACTCCTTAGTCTACAATAAAAGAAATGACACTATCATTATCGTTTAAGCGTCGTAACTATTATGTATCGACCGCAACCTATTTTACGATGAAACGGACAGCACCTCCCCTATTTATATGACTTCACACAAGTCAATACAATCACCAAACAGCCCAAACAACATCATTAATAATCATATTGAGCCTCCAAAACAGTCCACCAACTAACAACGTTACTACCAAGCCTTTCGATATATATTTCACAAGTTCTAGCATCAACGACTTAGCCACAACTTGGATAATCTTAAATATATATAGAGTAAGAGGTTCATTACCTTTAAACAGAAAGAACAACTCCAATTTGACCTTAATTTTCCACGAAATATCCCTTCAATTCTGCCACAAGAACAAGGAAGCGAAACTAGCAATTAATTCGGGTTTTTCGGCACTAGAATTACTTTAGAAGACTTGAAATCACCTAGGGTTGATATTAAAAACTTGAAGGTGTATTTACAGAACATAAAGCACTTAAAACAACCTCCCACACGAGCTGGAACAACACAAAAATCAGCAACAACAAGAAGAACAAGAAACTTACTAGCGCCACGGGATTCCCGATATTTGATTTGTGTTGTTTGCCCTTTGTTTGGATCTTGGATCATGAGAGAACCTTGAGAGACTGTTTTTAGGGTTATAAGGTCTGAATATACTGAAAAATAATGACTTAAAACGGGGTTGAGTTATCTTATATATGTCCAAATGTCTTAAACCGCCTTTGTGGGCCCCATAGAGAGCAGCTTGGCGCACTCTCACGAAAACGCGAATATCTCTCTATTCCGAGATCGTATCGACGAACGGTTTAATGCGTTGGAAACTAGACTCATAGATCTTCAATTTGATAGGTAGATCACCCCATAATTCCAAGCACATTGGGAGTAAAATGCAGTAACATTTGACCTAAAGTTTAAGTAAAATTATAAACCTAAGTTGCGACAACTTTTATCGACTTTTATTTCATAACTCGCTTGACTTCAAGACTTATGATGCGGATATTATATGATTCAAATATATTAAAACAAGACCTCTTGGGACAGTTAATCACCTCTAGTGTTATCCGAAAATACGGGTTACAACATCCTTGATTAGCTTAACTTCAAATACTTGTTAACCACTCTTATACACCCTTGTATCGTTTAAGATCAATAGGATTAACTTATTATCATCTCAAAGATAATCTCTTCTTGGATTTACGTCGACTACCTTACGGCGTGATCTATGATATGCGAATTTGGGTTGTAACATCCTCTCCCCCTTAGGAACATTCGTCCTCGAATGTAAGGGTTTATGGGGTGTCTAACTCATCGTGGATTCCGACGGAGATTTCCGGCTGAGTTTCCCCCATAAAATGGACACTAGCCAAACTTGCAAGCAGTTAAACCCAACCTATGGCCATACAAGACTATACAAAGCATTATGGATATGTACATTATCTGCATATCACCATTTTGTATTAAAAAAAGAGTATTCACAAGCTATTGCTTACCTCATAGAGCCGTTTCACCTTATAATGCGTCCTTCTTTCCCCCGGTATCCTCGTTATTTTCACTCTGGAATAGGTAAGGGTATTTAGACTTCATCTCCTCTTCTGCTTCCCATGTCATTTCTTCTATATTCTTGTTCCTCCATAATACTTTCACGGAAGCTACATCCTTTGTTCTCAGCTTGCGGACTTGTCGATCTAATATAGCCACTGGCAGTTCATCATATGATAGATCCTTTGTAACTTGTACATCTTTGATAGGGATGACCCGAGAAGGGTCTCCAATACATTTCCTCAACATAGATACATGGAATACCGGGTGGACAAATTCCAATTCAGATGGCAATTCTAACTCGTAAGCAACCTGTCCAATTCGTCGAAGAATTTTGTACGGCCCAATATACCGTGGACTCAACTTACCCTTCTTCCCAAAACGCATAACACCCTTCATCGGCGAGATCTTCAGGAAAACCCAATCACCAACCTCAAATTCCAGATCACGACGTCGGACGTCGGAATAAGACTTTTGCCTGCTTTGTGCCGTCCTCAGTCTCTCTTGTATCACTTTCACCTTCTCAATGGCTTGGTGAATCAAATCTGGCCCATATAATTCTGTCTCACCGACTTCGAACCATCCAACTGGTGATCTACATCTCCTCCCGTACAGTGCCTCATACGGGGCCATTTTAATACTGGAATGGTAGCTATTATTGTAGGCAAATTCTATAAGTGCCAGATGGTCATCCCAATTCCCCTTAAAATCTAGAACACATGCTCGTAGCATATCTTCCAGCGTCTGGATGGTACGTTCAGCCTGTCCGTCAGTCTGCGGATGGAATGCAGTGCTGAGATTTACTTGTGTGCCTAAACCCTTCTGAAAAGACCTCCAAAAGTTAGCCGTAAATTGAGCTCCTCGGTCTGATATAATAGATACCGGCACACCATGAAGCCTAACAATCTCCTTGATATACAACTTCGTATAATCTTCAGCCGTGTAAGTTGTCTTAACTGGTAGAAAATGGGCAGATTTTGTAAGTCGATCAACTATCACCCAAATGGAGTCAAACTTATGATAAGAGCGAGGTAATCCAATAATGAAGTCCATATTAATCACCTCCCATTTCCAGGTCGGAATCTCTATATTCTGAATCAATCCACTGGGTTTCTGATGCTCGATCTTTACTTGTTGACAATTAGGACACTGGGCTACAAATTCTGCAATAGACTTCTTCATGTTGTCCCACCAATACTGCTCCTTAACGTCATGATACATCTTTGTCGAGCCAGGATGGATAGAATATCGGGACTGATGAATCTCAATCATAATCTTCTCTCGCAACCCTGCCACACTAGGCACACATAATCGGCCCTGGTATCTCAGTGTCCCATCTCCTCCGATCTTGAAAGCTGTAATCTTACACTGCTGAATTCCCTCTCTCAATCTGACTAAGGTAGGATCTTCATATTGCCGTGCTTTTACCTCGGCTACCAAAGATGATTCTGCTGTATTCTGTACAGTAACACCTCCGTCATCAGAGTCCAACAATCTGATTCTCATATTGGCCAGCTGGTGAAGCTCTTTGGTCAACCCTTGTCTACCTGCCTCAATATGTATTAAGCTTCCCATTGACTTACGGCTGAGAGCGTCTGCCACAACATTGGCTTTACCAGGATGGTACAATATCTCGACGTCATAGTCTTTCAGTAATTCAAGCCACCTACGCTGCCTCAAATTCAACTCCTTCTGCTTGAAGATGTATTGTAAACTTTTGTGATCTGTGTAGATGTCAATATGGACGCCGTATAAGTAGTGCCGCCATATCTTCAAAGCATATATTACTGCAGCCAATTCCAAATCATGAGTCGGGTAATTCTTTTCATGCTTCTTCAATTGTCGTGATGCATAAGCAATCACCTTCCCACGTTGCATCAATACGCACCCCAAACCTATACCTGAGGCATCACAATATACCACATAACCTTCTGTTCCTTCTGGGAGAGTGAGCACTGGCGCAGATGTCAATCGATTCTTTAGCTCCTGAAAACTATGTTCACAAGAATCAGACCACTGGAACTTGGTAGCTTTCTGTGTTAACTTAGTCAATGGTGCTGATATAGAGGAAAACCCTTCTACAAACCGCCTATAATATCCTGCTAGCCCCAGGAAGCTGCGGACTTCTGACGGTGTTGTAGGTCTCGGCCAATTCTTCACTGCATCGATCTTCTGAGTGTCGACACTAATACCCTCATCAGATATCACATGGCCAAGGAATGCTACTGAGTTCAGCCAGAATTCACATTTAGAGAGCTTAGCATATAACATATGATCCTGAAGGGTCTGTAATACTATCCGCAAGTGGCCCGCATGTTCCGCCTCCGAACGAGAATACACCAGAATGTCATCAATGAATACGATCACGAACACATCAAGATAGGGCCTGAATACACTATTCATGAGATCCATAAAAGCTGCTGGGGCATTTGTTAGCCCGAACGACATCACCAAGAACTCAAAATGCCCATATCTTGTCCGGAAGGCCGTCTTTGGAATATCCTTCTCCTTAACCCTCACCTGATGATACCCTGAACGCAAGTCAATCTTGGAGAAATACTTGGCACCCTGGAGTTGGTCAAATAGGTCATCAATTCTTGGAAGTGGATACTTGTTCTTTATTGTAAACTTATTCAACTGTCGATAATCGATACACATCCTTAACGACCCATCTTTCTTCCGCACGAACAAGACTGGTGCACCCCAAGGTGAAGTGCTAGGCCTAATGAAACCCTTATCCAGCAAGTCCTTCAACTGAACCTTCAACTCTCGCAACTCTGCCGGGGCCATCCTGTATGGAGGGATAGAGATCGGTTGAGTGTCAGGCAACGCATCAATGCTAAACTCAATCTCCCTTTCAGGAGGAAGGCCTGGGAGTTCATCTGGGAAAACATCTGGAAATTCATTGACCACGGGGATGGATTGTAGAGTAGGTGGCTTCGCCTCCACATCCCTAACACGAACAAGATGATAAATGTAACCTTTTGAGATCATCTTCCTTGCCTTAAGATAGGAAATAAACCTACCTTTCGGCATAGCAATGTTCCCCTTCCATTCAATGGTGGGTTCACCCGGAAACTGAAACCTAACCATCTTCGTACGACAGTCAACAGTTGCATAGCATGAGGCCAACCAGTCCATTCCCATTATCACATCGAAATCAACCATTTCTAACTCAAATAAATTTGCCGAGGTTTGACGACTACAAATCATCACAGTGCAACCTTTATATACCCTTCTAGCAATCACAGAATCTCCTAACGGAGTGGATACCGCAAGTGGTTTACTTATCAATTCAGGTTCAATGCCAAACTTATTAGCCACAAAGGATGTAACATATGATAAGGTAGATCCTGGATCAATTAGCGCATATACATCATAAGAAAACACAGACAATATACCTGTAACAACATCCGGAGACGATTCGAGATCTTGTCGACCTACTAGAGCATAGGTTCGATTTTGAGCACCACTCGAACTCGGCACTGAACCTCTACCTCTACCACGACCTGTCGACTGTTGAAAACCTTGTGCTGGAGGTCGAACTGATGAGGAAGAACCAGACACAGATCCAGTCGGTTGAGCCATACCACCACCTCCTCTGTTAGGACAATCCCGCATCATATGGCCACGCTGTCCGCAAGAATAGCACGCATCGGAACCTCGACGGCACAGTCCAAAGTGGGCCTTGCCGCACTGATCACAACGAGGTGTTGGGGGTCTCGTCTGACTAGTATCTCTATGAAATTGTGAGCCTGATGCCCTCGAACTCTGACCTGAACCAGAATAGGTAAATCGATCATACCGAGGCCTCTGAAACTGTGGAGGAGCACTAGCTACAGGTGGCGCCGAACTCCTCGAAGATTGGGGCCTGATACTGCCTCTGAACTCATCAGAATACCCTGCAAATCTTGCCCTCTTATGCTGGCCCCTATCCTGCTCCCTATCTGCCCTTTGCTGGCGCTTACGATCCTCTAGGGTCTGGGCATAAGCCTGAATACGGGAAATATCCATGCCCTCTACCAAGGAGGCTGTTGTGCACTCATTTATCAGATGTGGTCCCAACCCGTTCACGAACAGATGCACCCTATCACTCATCTCTGACACCATATGGGGAGCATACCTTGCTAAAGAATCAAACTGTATACTATACTCTCGTACACTCATATTACCCTGTCGAAGGTTCAAGAACTTATCAGCTCTTGCTCGTCGTATCTCAACTGGTAAGTAGTGACGAAGAAAGGCCTCAGAAAATTCCTTCCACACGGCTAGAGGAGCGTTCGGACCCCTAGATCTCTCCCAACTATCATACCAGAAAACCGCTAAATCCCGTAACCGATAAGAAGCCAACTCTACTGCCTCCGTATCACTAGCATGCATAACCCGCAATGTACGATGAACCTGATCAATAAATGTTTGTGGGTCCTCCTTGGGATCTGATCCGGTAAACACTGGAGGGTCTAGATTAATAAAATCACGAACTCTCGCACTAACCGGTTTATCAGCAACACCGGTATTCTGCCTCTGAGCCTGAGCAGCTACCAAGCTAGTCAACAACTGCACTGCACTGCGCATATCGTGGTCTGTAGTGCCAGACGGTGGAACTGGATGTACTGGGTGCCTCCTAATATCCTCTGGAGGAGACGGAGAGGTATGAGACGGCATCTCACTCTGAGCCTCACTTTGGCCTGCTCTGGCTGGAGGGACCTGAATGTTACCCTCGCCCACAGCTGTATCAAGCCGTTTACTAATCGCTTGCTTCCTAGTCGAAGGCATCGCTGAAAGAAAACAATGTGAATATTAGATATGAACACTTACAACTCAACTCTACGCACGATCTAGATTTAGGAAGAAGGTAACAACCCTAGATGTCATGTAGCCTCCTGATTATAAATGTGGCGCGCTACACATCCATAATCAAAACTCTACTAGACACGGCTCATAGACAACCCCTAGGATAGACTTGCTCTGATACCAAGTTTGTCACGACCCAACTGGAGGGTCATGACTAGCACCCGGGCCATACTTGCCGAGCACCAACGTACATTTTATCTAACCTTCCTTATTATCTTTAAGGGCCGACAAGACCAATATAAATGAAAGACATGGATCATGAACATCCAACAATGAAAGATAATGTCATGAACATACGTAACATGGGACGACAAGACTGTCAAGAAACTATATATAAGGTACGAGCTACCATGGTGCCATGAAAGACTATACAACAAAAATCAGCCGACAAGGCATTCCAAACCATACATGAGTCGACACTTGTCTATGAGCCTCTAAAAGAACATAAGTGCTACAACATTGCCGGAACAGGGCCCCGACATACCCATAATGTCTATAACAAAAATGCATACCAAGACCACGGCAAGTCCGGAGAAAGGATCTTGCCAATAACGCTGAACCGGATAGCCTACTGTGATGGGGGAGCTGCGTCTACCCGTCTATCAGGACCTGCAGCACGACATGCAGCATCCACAAATAAAAAGGACGTCAGTACGAATAAAGTACTGAGTATGTAAGGCAGAATAGCATAAGTAAGAACAATAATGTAAACAGTGATAGGGAATATACAACCTATGACATCTGGGTACCTCTGAGGGCTACTGACATGAAATACATGATACATACATATATATATACATAAACGTTTAAAACATATGCCTTTGTGGGCATCATCATCATCATATCGTACCCGGCCATAATAGGCTCGGTAAAACGTACCCGGCCATCATAGGGCTCGGTAGAATCGTACCCGGCCACGTGGAGCTCGGTAAAACCCAACTGATCAGTGGTTGCACAATAGGTGCCATACCCGGCCAACTATAGCGCGGCTCGGTAGAGTAAAATAGATACATATATATGATGCATGCTGGACTCATTGGAATCACATTTTGAACCTTTTAGAGTGACGTAAGGTCGGTATCCTTCGTACACGTTATTAGGATTAACTCTTCATCAAGAATCTTATAAGAATCAGGAACTACCAACAACATTGATAATATAAGAATAAGAGAAGTAACATCAATATCAATCGTTTCATAAGAAGGGCAGCAATGTAAGTACTGCTAGCTTCTAAGAGTAGAGTATCTTTGGGAGCTCGTTCATTACATTATGTACAATTGGAGTCGTGCAAAAGAATGAAGGGGATAGCCTCACATACCTTGTATATACTGCCCAACCTCAAGCTATGCAAATATCACGACTCCTTAGTCTACAATAAAAGAAATGACACTATCATTATCGTTTAAGCGTCGTAACTATTATGTATCGACCGCAACCTATTTTACGATGAAACGGACAGCACCTCCCCTATTTATATGACTTCACACAAGTCAATACAATCACCAAACAGCCCAAACAACATCATTAATAATCATATTGAGCCTCCAAAACAGTCCACCAACTAACAACGTTACTACCAAGCCTTTCGATATATATTTCACAAGTTCTAGCATCAACGACTTAGCCACAACTTGGATAATCTTAAATATATATAGAGTAAGAGGTTCATTACCTTTAAACAGAAAGAACAACTCCAATTTGACCTTAATTTTCCACGAAATATCCCTTCAATTCTGCCACAAGAACAAGGAAGCGAAACTAGCAATTAATTCGGGTTTTTCGGCACTAGAATTACTTTAGAAGACTTGAAATCACCTAGGGTTGATATTAAAAACTTGAAGGTGTATTTACAGAACATAAAGCACTTAAAACAACCTCCCACACGAGCTGGAACAACACAAAAATCAGCAACAACAAGAAGAACAAGAAACTTACTAGCGCCACGGGATTCCCGATATTTGATTTGTGTTGTTTGCCCTTTGTTTGGATCTTGGATCATGAGAGAACCTTGAGAGACTGTTTTTAGGGTTATAAGGTCTGAATATACTGAAAAATAATGACTTAAAACGGGGTTGAGTTATCTTATATATGTCCAAATGTCTTAAACCGCCTTTGTGGGCCCCATAGAGAGCAGCTTGGCGCACTCTCGCGAAAACGCGAATATCTCTCTATTCCGAGATCGTATCGACGAACGGTTTAATGCGTTGGAAACTAGACTCATAGATCTTCAATTTGATAGGTAGATCACCCCATAATTGCAAGCACATTGGGAGTAAAATGCAGTAACATTTGACCTAAAGTTTAAGTAAAATTATAAACCTAAGTTGCGACAACTTTTATCGACTTTTATTTCATAACTCGCTTGACTTCAAGACTTATGATGCGGATATTATATGATTCAAATATATTAAAACAAGACCTCTTGGGACAGTTAATCACCTCTAGTGTTATCCGAAAATACGGGTTACAACATCCTTGATTAGCTTAACTTCAAATACTTGTTAACCACTCTTATACACCCTTGTATCGTTTAAGACCAATAGGATTAACTTATTATCATCTCAAAGATAATCTCTTCTTGGATTTACGTCGACTACCTTACGGCGTGATCTATGATATGCGAATTTGGGTTGTAACACTAATATGGATAGGTAGAGTACCAACGGTCTCTCGGGTTCAGATGGAACCAACACATGCGGTTTGGACAAATACTCCTTAATTTTATCTAAAGCCTTTTGACACTATTCAATCCAACTTGTTGCAACATCCTTCTTCAGCATTTTGAAGATTGGCTCACAAATTACCGTCAACTGTGCTATGAAGCGGCTGATATAATTGAGACATCCTAGAAAACTCATTACATCCTTCTTGTTCTTTGGTGGTGGCAGATCCTGAATAGATTTGATCTTTGACGGGTCCAACTCAATGACATGGCGACTGGCGATGAAACCTAGCAACTTCCCGGCAGGGACTTCAAAAGCACATTTTGAAGGATTCAACTTCAGATAGTACTTTCGTAGTCGGTCGAAAAACTTTCTTAGGTCTGCTATGTGATCCGAGCTCTTCTTAGACTTGATGATGACATCATCCATGTACACCTCTATTTCCTTGTGTATTATATCGTAAAATAAAGTAGTCATGGCCCTCACATAGGTTTCCCCAGTGTTCTTCAAACCAAACGGCATCATCTTGCAGCAGTATATTCCCCACGGTTTGATGAAGGCTGTTCGTTATGCATCCTTTTCGTCTGACCAAATATGGTGGTGTCCTACAAAGCAATCCATGAAGGATTGTATTTTGTGCTTGGCACAGTTAACGATCAATATGTGTATGTCCTCGCACACCTTGTCTTTCCCATCATTCTTTGGTACCGACACAGTGTTGGCTAGCCAAGTTGGGTACTCGACCACCCTAAGGGCATTCGCTTTAATTTTCTTGGTAACTTCCTCTTTATCTTCAAACTTATGTCTGTCTTGAATTTTCTGAGTTTCTGCTTTACTGGCGGATATGTAGGGTTGGTAGGTAGCTTGCGAGCCACTATGGATGTGCTCAACCTTGTCATGTCGTCATAGGACCATGCGAAAATATCCTTATATTCCTTTAGAAATCTGATGTATTCTTCTTTTACTAACGGTGACAGATGAACGCTAATGCGAGTTTCTTTTACTGTTCCAGAGTCCCCTAAGTTAACTGCCTTAGTTTCTCAAAATGCTCTACTTCACTGACAATTTCCTCAGGTATTGTATCATTATCCCAATCTTTTGAATCACTCTACTCATGTTGCCTTGTCTCATTACATGTCAGATTTGTAGATTCAGCAGGATAGGTTATGATTATGCTTAAAAGAATGTACAATGATAATAATATAAATAAGCGAAAAGAAATGATGCATTAATTAAAACCTAAAACTGTCAAACAAATATGACTCGATGTCTCAAATAATTATTTCAAAATAAAATACTAAAAATTTCTTAAATGCCAGAAAACAATCTTAAAGGAAATCATGGTAGTTCTTCCAAAGCTACCTGGGTGCTTGGCGAGACCGAGATGATGGAGCAGTCATGTTCCTGAGGACAGATCCATCTCCCACTGCCTAGATGGTAAGGTCTTCCTCCTCCTCCTCCAAGAACACACTGCAGTTCGTATCTTCCTCGTTTAGAAAAAGGTTCCCCATGTCAGCTAAAACCTCATCCTCCCCAGATGCCCAAATCACATCATCATGGTAGAATGTCTGGTGTAACGGTGGTATGGGTTGATCCAATGGATAGTAGAAGTCACGCCATGATAGTGTCCAATCATTATATTCCTGCACAGTGTATTCATATCCGAGACCAAAGGTTGTTACATGATATTGTGTTCACATTAATTATGTGACCCTTGTAAGCTTAGGGACAAGACCCTTTCCTGGTTCATACCTAACCACAATAGCATGCTTAGAACGTTGTTGCTCTACCATTATCCTTTCTCAACTGTATTTACCCATCACCTATTGTAGAATATTTCTCCTCCCAATGCCCTTCTATTCTCAATTACTTGCACGGTCTAGTTGGTATAGATAGAATTAATTCCATCCCCATGGATAACTACCTCCTGGTGATTCCACTAAAACTTCATGGCCTGACACAGAGTAGAAGCAACTGCCCCAGCTGCGTGTACCATGGTTATCCCAATAACTGTTATAGGTAGCGGATATATCAAGCACCTGGAACTCGACATCAAACCAAATCGGGCCCATCTTCAGGTCCAGGTTAATCTCTCCAATAGTAGCTCTTTGAGACCCATCGAACGCTTTCACATTCATGCTTCCCATCCGTATCTCCGGTGTGCTTATGCCCAATCTTTTCAGAATAGTGAAAGGGCATATGTTCAGACTTGAACCCTCGTCAATCAAAACCCGAGCAATGAAATTATCTTCATATGCACAGTGACGTGTGACGCGCAATGCTTTGTTATGACTCAATCCTTCTGGCAGCAGCTCATCTTCACAGAAAGTGAACTTGTGACTCTCCAGCACCTGTGCCACCATGTTTTTCATCTCCCCACTAGTGATACCAGAAGGTACGTAAGCTTCACTGAACACCTTCATCAAGGATTTCTTGTGTGCATCTGTGTTTTGTAACAGCGACAAGATTGATATTTGAGCGGGAGTCTTGTTTAGGTAATCATCAAAAGACTACTCCCTTGCATGTACCTTCCTCCAAAGATCGTCAGCACTAGTCTCCATAATAGGTGGTTTTGGTGTGGTTTTATTACTCATTCCTCCAAGATTTTCCAGAGTGTAGACCCTGCCTGTTCTAGTCATTCCATGGGCCATACCCGTCTCTTCCATTTCTCCTTAATTCTACTATATAATCCAATGGAACAACATTAGATTTGTAGGATGGTAATGGAGCTACTATCACAGTGATTGTTGGTCTGGGTGTAGCTACCTCAACCTCGAATGGTGCCTTGGTCTACACCATAATTGGCGAGAGTGTGATAGGAGATGTCTTAGGATTGTCTCCCTCTCGGATAAGACCGATGGATCCTTCCTGGTCTGATTACTCATCTGTCTTGATCACATTCACTCCCTCAACCATGTGATTGGGAAGGGGGTTGTTGCGGTTATTTGGTTCAAACTTCTTTGCTTGTATAACTTTGGTGTCAATCAAACTCTGGATTTTATCTTTCAACATATGGCATTCCTCAATAGTATTCCCTTAAATGCCTAAGTGATAGGCACAAGTCTTATTGGGGTTGACCCACCAAGAAGGGTTTTTAATAACATCTGCAGGAATAGGAGTGACATAAACAACGACCTTCAGTCTCTCATATAATTAAGCTATGGGCTCGACAATAGGGGTGTACTGTCTAGGAGTTCTGTGGTCGATGTTTGGTCAAGTTTTTTAGTAGTTCTGATGGGTAGGGGGAGATGAGTGGTAGTATGCTGGTTGGAGGTGAGGGTTGATATGCTGGTGGAGGTGTTTGATAAGTGAGGAGAGACTTAGGACCTTGGGCTACCATCACAACACTCACTTCCTTCTTCATCGAAATGCCTCCAGACTGTAAGGCTTTATTGGTAGCTTGCAGCGCTTCAATGATGGTAACCATACCACTCTTGATGCCCTCCTATATTCATTCTCTCCACTTGATGATATCAAATAACTTGTGATTCTCTATAACCATCAATCTCTCATAGTACTGTGGATCTTGAGCTCTAACGAAAAACGTATTCATCTGTTCCTCTTCTAGCGGTGGAATACTCACGAAATGTTTTCGTTGGTTTATTCTTGAGGTTCTTGATATAGAAAACATCTGGTGCATTTTCTGTGTTGAACCTGAACTTGTCCATAAAGTCGGATGCCATACTTACCCAATTAGGCCACTTCTTTGGATTCTGACCGATGTTCTAGGATAAAGCATCCTTAATAAGACTTTTGACAAATAACTTCATGCGGATTTGCTCGGTTTTGCCTACTTCGGAGGTTTGTCACCCGCTGGTATCTCCACATATGGCTAGATACACAAATCCTCATAATTCAAACCTTCAACACCTTTTCCACCCTCAACACTTTGGAATCTTCAAGACAACTTCTTTAGCTCTTCACCCATGTTTCGGACGAGCAGATCCTTTTCGGTTTGTTTGAGTATGTATAGTGTTTGCTGCGGGGTGTGTGGTAGAGTCTCCACATATATCGGGTTGCCTTTGTGTGTTCCTAGGACTTGAGTGTATGGGTGATCATTGATTGAGGTCTGAGGTGGATCGGGGGTAGGTTATGGCATGTTCAGAGGGGTATGATAGGTAGTTATTTACAGATACTGGGTAATATTATTATGGTGTTGGTGAGGAGTTTGTAATGGCAGAGGGTTAAGGTTTTACATGGGTGCGGGGTTGTGTTATTGATGCATTGCAGGAGGATTTTGTGGAGCTAATGGTGGTGGATTTTGCGGTTGTGTTTTTCTGGGTGGCGTTTGGTTTTGGGTGGTGGTGTTCTGATGATTGATGTTGGGGACATTCAAAGTAAGGGAGAGGTTGGCGAGATTTCGGACCTGCTCGATGTCACCTTGTAGCTCCAAAATCTTCTGCTCTAATCGCATAACCAATTCATTTTGTCCTGGCATACTTCTTCCGTCTGACGTCTCTACATTCTCTTCTATAGTAGCATTGTCTTTTCTGTTACCACTCAAATCGTCCATCTTTCCTTTGCCTTTGTTTTTGATGTCGTTAGTTGGAGGAGGAGGTGGAGGAGGAGGTGGAGGACCTCTGGATTTAGTGTGATATGCTGACGATGCCAGAATGCATGAACCAACCATAGGATTGGGAATAATCAAAAGAAAGAAAAAAAATAAAAGGTAGCCAAGTCAGTAAGGCGAAATAAAAGATTGTTTGCAATATTTAAGCAAGTAGCACATAAGGAATGAAATAGTTTGCATCCTAATTTGGGGGACTCGTTGTACCCGAGGTAGGACTATGTGACAAGTAGACTTGGAAAATATTTATGCCAACATTGCCTCATCCCATTAATGCAAAAAATTAAATCAAACCAAATATTTCCTAAATCGAAATAATGATATAAAGTCATTAACGGCATGGAGCCTTATTATATTGAATCTAACAAACTCTAACTACAAAGCAGTAAAGAAAATTTTCTCCTAATCCATTTGGTCCGAGAAGGACCTTCTCCATGCTTTGCCCTTTTGGCTCCATCAATCACATTCCCAAGGTCACGCATGTCGAGCAGCAAGTATGCCATTGCCAGCTTTCTTTCCTCGTCGTAGCCCATACCTTGGCAATCTAAAGCCTCTTCCTCATCTTTCCTTCTAATTCTATCAACCCTTTCTCTAAGTGATCCAACCTTTCTGTCCATTTGTTCGAGATCTCCCTCTATTCTTTTATTGCATACATGTCTACCTTATGATGTTCCAGATGATTGGCCTCAGATTCAAACACTCTTTTCTGTAGCCTCTTGTACTTTACCTGAGCCTCAATCGCCTCATCTATGAAAGGTAGTAATACATATGCCCGACATGGTACATATCCGGCTCGATAGTCTCTCCATCCATAATGATCTTTTGGTTCCACATGTGCTGATACTCAAATTTGAATGGAATGATGTGTAACGGCCCAACTTGTCATTTTGAACATTTATGCTCCTTTCAACTATTTGAAGTCTTGAGTAGCTTCATATGATGTATTATGACCAAGTTTGAGTTTTTTGTACTCGACCTTGGATCGGAGTTTTGATGATTCCGTTAGGTCTGGATGGTGATTTTGGACTCGGGCGCATACCCAAAATTTAATTTTGATATTTCGACATTGTTTCTTCTAGCATAAGTACTATCACATTAAACAAATGAGCTCCAAAGTCAGTTTTTATTAAAGCATTAGATCCGTATTGATATTACGGAGTAATAGCAAAAAGAATCGTCGAATTCGGATATCATATGCGAGAGTTATGCCCATTTCCGTGTCGGAAAAGATTTTCCGTCGCCAGCACCCAGGGTAGCATGTGGCGCTAGCCCTGGTGCTAGCCCTTGCATTGGGATTTCTTTTAGTTTCTGGAAACAGCCACACAGGTAGTGCCCCACGCCACCTGTGGCACCCGAAACATTATATACTCATTTCGGGGTTCATTTTTCTGCATTCCTCTTGGCAAATATTTTGGGAATTTCCTCCACTCTCTCAAGACCTCAACTCCCCCATCTTCAAGGTGAGTAATCCCTACTAACTTGATGTTCCACTATATCATTTCCACTCTAGAACTAACTCAATCCATCATGAAATACTTAGATCTTCAAAATATTTCTTCAAGAACTCTAAAGAGGTTTTTGCAAGATTTCTTCCAAAAGGTAATCCTAATCCATTAGACTTACATGTATGGAAATATTATGGGAATATGAGTATGAATTAAGTACTGGAACTTATGGTTTGGTGATTGGAAGCCATAAGTTTCCATCTTAAATACATAACCATTGTAGAGATTGAAAGGTGATTATTTGATGGAATTTTGTTGGTTGGGTGTGGATGGATGGTCATGTATGTGATGTTGGAAGTTATGAATTGTTTAAGGATAATGGTGGGATACATTGTTGGTAAATGGTAGTAGTTGGATGAATTAATTCTATGGTTAAGATATGTAGAGATTCATGACTACTAGGTGTTTGATAAAGTGCCTAAATGGCCTAAATTATGGACTTTGTTACTAATATTGGTTCCATTGGATGTTGTTATTGTAGATTGAAGTTTCACAGTTTAGTGGATTGTTGTAGTATCATTAAGGGGTGAATTTGAGGTACGTTGGCTAAACTACTCTCTTAGAATCGAATTCCATAATGTTCCCATAAGATTCAAGTATGGTTGGCTAAAGTTCCTAATTCCCATGTTCTGGGTTGTTCCTAATAAATTCGAGTATCACGAGTAAGAAAAGTGTCGAAAGATGTATGTATTCAAAATGTGTTCCAATTATCACATTATGTTATCCTTCAGGAATGTGTCCAAGAATTATATGTGTATTAAAATGGTATGACTTTGAGTCACATTTCAAATGAAAGTTATACTTATGGCCAATGGTGCCAATGAAATGAAATAATGTGAGAAAGGTCAATAAATGAGCCTTGATTCAACTGTTCCAAGATGACTTCGAAAATAGATTTGCCTAAAAGCTTATGTACTCAAGTCGTGCCTAAATGTTGTTGTTTCAACTAATGCTATGCTTTGTAAGTATTTCCAAAGTATTTTGAGCTCTTATATATTCATGAATTGAAATTGTGTATTGCCCTTTTGGGGAAAAGCATTTCTGGAATAAATGATGTGTTACTCGTTTATGATTTTAATTTGTGCTTCGATTGCCAATCATTTTACTCCATTTTTTGGAAAGAAATCCATTGTGTTTAAAGTCTTCATTACTAATGAACCTAAAGTTGTTATTTTCGAAATATTCTATTTGTTGATATTTATGATGATGATCAACGAATGGAAAGAAATGAAAGTGTGGAATATGAAATATGGCCATTGCGCCATGTAAGAAGAATTATATGTATGGCCAAGAGAGCCAATGAAATAATGATGTTGTAAGTGGTTGAAAGTGACAATGAGGCTATATACGATATGAAAATTCATGAGGTAAATGCATTTGTATTGCTGTTTCCTTTGTATGTAAATCAAAAAAATATTTTTGGGAGTATCGTTAGTCACCGAGGAAGGGTAGGTTGAAATAACCTAACCCCGCAACTACACGTACCGGTGTAGGAGTGGATTGTGATTATTCCCCTTATTTTGGGATGAGATTGATGTGATTTAAATATTTCCCCTCAATTGGGATGAGATGATTGATAAAAAAAGATGATATCAATTCACACGGTATTGTGGTGAGATAGCCTAGCCGATCGGTTAGTGATCGGACACCATATCGCACACATGGCGGTGATTGTGCTGAAAATTGTAATTGAAATCATGATTGTGGTTGATGTCTCAGATGAGCAGCCTAGCCGATTGGGTCGTGATCGGACTCCCTGCTAAAAGTACAATGGTATTGGTATGGTGAACGGTGGCATATTGGTACTAAAGATCTCCCAACTTAAGATATGAAAATTTATTTAAACACTGTCTTGGTCCTAACTTGAGGTTTGATGTTATTTGAGGCTTTCACTAATTTTATGATTGTTCTTGCTTGTATTATTAATCGTTCCATTGAGAGGGTGTTTTGTCATTCATACTAGTACTATTCCATATGTACTAATATCTCTTTTCCCAGGGGCACTGCATCTTTAATGGATGCAGGTGGTTCCACAACTGGAGATATTGATTAGTGATAGCGGTACACCCTCTTCCCAGCTGACTTGGTGAGCCCCACTTAATTTCGGGGTCATGTATCTTTTGTTCCTCATGTATTGTGTTTGAGGTATAGTCGGGGCCTTGTTGCCGGCACTATCATATTACTGTTTTGTATCTATTAGAGGCTCCGTAAACATAGTCTGGGTTGTATATTAGTGATAGGAAAGTCAAACAAGTTATGTTGTGTTTGAATTGCTTGTTCCACTTCAGACCATGAAAGTGTGTGTAATTTGAGACTTTAAAATGAAGTAATTATTGGTAATGAATTGGTATTGTAGACATGGTCTCCTTATTGTCTAATTAATGAAAATATGTATTCTCTTTATTCATAAGTGAGTTTGGGTAGAAATTATCTGACAAGCTTGCTTGAGAGGGTTCATTCGGTTGAGCGCCGGTCGCGCTCCCCGAGTTCGGGGCGTGACAAACTTGGTTTCAGAGCCTAAGGTTTTAAAGTGTCCTAGGATGCCTCGGAGCAAGTGTCTAGTAGAGTCTTGTGGATCGGTATGATGACTTCCATACATATCTTCGAGAGGATGCAGGTCATTTAGGATAAGCTTTCCATCTTTCATTCCTTATCGTGCGGAATTGATTCAGCTTGAAACATAACTCTTTGAAATCCTTCCACGCATTCCTGTGCGCATGTGAGCACTTGGTATCAGCTGCGCATCGCTGGCTTGTGATTCCATGAACAAGGTTCGAGATGTATTTTCTGTGTTTTGGTGATGGGCCAGTCTGGAGAACTTGAGGCCAGGTTTCGACTGCAGCTTAGGCTCAGTAGCTTCAGTTGTGTGAACTTGTACATTTGTACTTAGGCATCCGGTAGTGTCCCTATGAGTGGAATTTGTAGCTAGATGGACAGTGGAATGACTAAATGATGATTATGATGCGACTGTGGAATGTGTTCAGATGGTTTGAATATGATGAGAATAGTTTCTCGAGATATAAAAATGGCCATTGGGTGCTTGATTTCCGTCTTGATTTCATATATATTCTCGAGTTATGAGTGTGTTGAAGGATCTTTCATGTTGTTAAATTGTGGGACAAATTAAATTCTCATGTCTTGTTAATGAGTTTGGACTCTGGAAGATTAAGTGATTGTGTTGTAAATGTCGTTGCGAAAGGGTGTAACAAGATGTCAATTTGAGGCTAAACAGGCGGGTCAACTCCTGCGGAGTAATCTACGTAGGTGTGTTCCTTATAATGTTGAGTGGAGAGTTTCTTTTCTACCAGCGTGGTGTATGTGTTGAGATTTGAATTTGAATCTGGTTGAGAAAGTTGACTTGACTGTCTAGAGAATGAATGCAAGCTTAGCGGATGATTGATGTATTTTATAGTTGGTGTTGCATGAGCTTGAGAAGAATTTTTGTTGAACTGACTGTGTTATTATGGCAGTAATAGAGTATGGGTATTGTGAGTTATCGAGTGTTTTAATCATGGCTTTGAGCCAAGTGGGGGTGCCTACTATAGATAATTCAATTTCATGGTTATATGTTAAATTATAGTTTTGGTCTGAGGCATACTTGTGGATCAGATATGACTACAGAAGTTGAAATCGGGAATGAGTCGAGTAAGTAATTTCCTGGACACGGGTTATATTGCACTTTATGAGTATATGAAAATCATGGGATGAGTGAGTTGTTATTTGTGAAGGATGTAGTGCGCACGGGGTATGAATTTGATCGGTGGTGTTAAAGCCGATATTATCTCTTTGAGTGTTGTTGTGCTAATGGAGAATGTGCCTTTCAGTTCGTTTGGGCGGAGCAATTTGGATTTGAGCAGAGTAGATGACTCTCGAGAAGGTTCTAATGGGTTCGTGATTTATATATAGCAATCGAAAATTTTTCCGGATTTGTGTATGGATAGATTCTGAGATTTACATTTGATGGTGCCTGGACTTGCAGTAATTCTGTATGACTAATGGATTCTACATTCCAGTATAAGAAAGGTAAAACAATAATTTTAAATTCACATAAGGTATTTTCAGAGTGGGTGTTTCGGTTGTGGTATTTATTGGGGGTAATTATGATGTGATGAGGCTCTACAGATATGTTGGTGGCAATATTCTTGAGTTTGGTGACCTGCGTGGCTTGGTCGAGTTCGAGGAATTCAGTTATGATAGCTTGGTTATGTGAAAATGGATTTCAAAGTGTTCTTGGTAGTTTCTACCATGGTTTGAGCCGGATATTTTCTACCGGTGTGGGGAACGTGTTGTGTATTGTGATTTCCTCCTGGAGGGAAGCAAGAGAAAGGTTTCTAACTAATCGGGTATGTAATTTGGTAGTGACTCAGAGTTCATAATGAGATTCTCGTGCTTTTCACATGATGGCATGAAAGATGTGGTGTGTTGTGCGGGATATATATTTACATGTACAATGTGGCATTTCATTCTTGAAGGGAAGGTCACGAATTCTGGAAAGAATGGTCAGTTTCAGATATTTACATGAATGTTATAACTGCTCGATAATCTCTGAGAAAGAGTGCGCATTTCAGAAGGTGTGTTGTGTTTTGACTTATGGATGTTCAAAGGTATTGCAGTACTCACCTGGTTAATAGATTGCTGATATTCCAATTATTGCTATGTGGCCCGAAAGAATTATGGAAGTATTCCTTGTGGGATGATCATGCGTGAAAGATGTGTTAGTCATTCGAGTGCTGGAGTTGGGACCAGTCATTCATGTGTTATATGAATTTGGAGACTGGGAGTTCTCATAAGCATATTGTTTCAGGGTTGCGGCCTGTTTGAGGTGAGTATTTTATTTAAACTCAGTGGAGGTACTAGTTGCGTTAATTATTTGTGATAGCTACGCTATGAGTGCACACATATGTGAGGCTTGAGCCCATGTGCGGGCATCGAGGCAAGTATTCATACTCAGAAGAATGCTTAGGCTATGATATGACTAGAGTTGACTGTTAAGCATAAAGTTATAACATTTCTCATATTCGTATCTTTTTTGAGAACTATCCGGGCTATACTTGAGGTTACATAGAGTAAAATTCCCTGAGTAAACTTGGTAGTTACTATTTCGGCGTTAACTTGCCGATTTGAGTTGTGATAGCAGACTTTGCATATGCCTACACTATGGCGTGTTATTTATACCAGTCCAGGAGCATGAGAATCTTATTTCATTATCATATACATGTGTACTTGTTTAATTACTCCTGTTTGATATGCTTGGACTGGAGGTGTCATGCCTCGAATATGGGGGCGAGACCAGCACTCGGTGCCTTGCTTAACATAGTGTACCAACTTGCGACTGGGGGATTCTGAACATACAATGTCATACTTTGTCCATGGGTCCACATTGCAAGACAATTTGTGAAGCAAAATATAAAATAGAACGAAAACTAGCTTTGAGTAAACATCAATATAAAGTTGGGCCGACAAGGCTGTCACAACTACTACCGCTGACAAACAACAAAATATACATACAAAGCCAACAAGCCCAACATGCTGCACTAACTGATAGGATATGTCTACAAACCTCTACTGGTGGATGTATTGTGATCGGAACAGGGGCCCAACCTGCCCATAACATATATACATATATACACAATATGTACATAAAACCCTAGATCCGGCAACTCTGAAGGACGTGGAGCTTACCGATCAAGTTGAACTCGGGCAACACCTACTGAGGAGGTCTACCCGTCTGTCTATCTAAACCTGCACGCATGAAATGCAACGTCCCCAGAAAAGGGACGTTAGTACAAAATAATGTACCGAGTATGTAAGACAATAAAATAACTTAAAGATGAAATTGAACTGATAACATACTAACTAAAAGTAACTGGGAGTCAAAGATGATCTGGAGATATATTTACCTGCTGATACTGACTCAACTCCTTCAATATAGTAAGTAAAATAAATGTCCGGCCCTATAAGGCTCGGTACGTGTAACTGCTCGGCCATAGTAGGCTCGCTCATAGGCGCTCGGCCATACTAGGCTCTGTATCTCGGCCATCCTGGGCTCGCTCATAGGCACTCGGCCACAGTAGGCTCGGTATACAACTAACCATCTGATCAGAGGTTTTCCAATAGGGGCCTGCCCATCGATTATAGCTCGATGGTAATGAAAATACTGTAATACTATATATATAGGCTCTCTGCTCTCTTGACTGGAAGAAGACAATACTCAATTACATATGAAGTCCCGCTAAGGAGAATATTTTAATTTATGAGACTACGATAATGTATATAAATTGAGGAGTATGAACTTCTCTTTATGCCTCGTTATCATACACATATGATCTTTATGCCTCGTTATCAAACTCATGTAGTTATGGGATCATGCCAAAATGAAGGAAGGGCTTAGCCTTGACATACCTTATCACAATCTTTCCAATCACCAAGTTGAACTCGCCTCTTCGCACCTTAATCTACAACAACGATAATAATACTATCATTAAGTTACGAAAGGTACAACTATCGCACAACGAACAACAAGCTTATTTTGTATTAAAATGGGTAGCATCTCCCGTATAATCCTTACTTCTTCCAAATTCAAGATAACACCAACAACACAAGATCGAAATAATAACAACAACAACATCAAAACGCAACAATATCAACATATATACATTATTTTCCAACCTTATATACACCACAAAATACTACAAAACAGCCCAACACACCCAATCTCTTCATACACAAAACGACCACCGTAGTAGTGTCAAACAGCCCAAAAATGTTACGACGAACAACCAGCCCACCACCTTGAATTTATGTGGTGTTTCTCCACACCGTTCCTCCTCCAAAACTCCATAAAATAGTAATAAAACACACAATCAAACAGCAACACAAAATAGTCCGCTACAAGTGAATAACTCAAATGCACGGCTTCCTATCACCGTTCCGTGTGTTCTTACAATTATAGAACGACTTTACATACCTCTCCAGCAAAAAAATGGATATAATAGAGCAGTAAACTTAACTTATTTGTTGAATAACTCAGCTCCTATATTGGTTCTTCAAACTCTAGCTCTTACCTCCAACTAGAACGTGAAAAGGAGAGAAATTCAATTAGGATTTGTGTGTAATTTTTGGGAGGATGTTTGCAGGTGTTTAGGTGTGGTTATTTTTCCTTCTTATCAGTGTATTATATGAATGAAATAGGCCTTTAAAATATCTCTTTGGACGACCCAAACTGGCCTATTTTCGGACTCTCATTTAAGCAAGTAGGCGAAATACCTACTTGTCACCTAGCAGCTTGCGCAGTGTCGCACAGATACATGTATCTCTCTACTCCGATGTCGTATTGACAAACGGTTTAATGCATTAGAAAATAGACTCATAGATATTCGATTTGATGGGTGGAACACCTCGTATCTCTAAGTATATTGGGAGAAAATCGCAGTTACCTTTAACCTAAATTCCAGTAAAATTATGAACATAACTTGTGATGACTTTCATCGACTTTTGTTCCACAACTCGGTTGAATTCAAAACATAACACACGACTATCACACGACTAACATAAATCATAACATAACCTCCTAATAATGTTAAGCAACCTTGTCTCACCCCAAAAGTACATGTTATAACATTCCCAACTTATCGACTTTCGATGAAATATTATTTTCTTCAATTCCTTTAGCTTCAAAACCATCCAACCCTCTTTGTACTTGTTGTTCATGGTCTTCAATATTTGTAACCTCCAAGGTAACATGATTAACTTATTTTATATAATTTCAAAGATGATCTCATTTTTGGTCCTATATTAGTTTGCTTACGACGCACTTTTACGTACGAAAATATATGGTGTAATATCATCCCCCCCCCCCCCGGGAACATTCGTCCTCAAAAATAAGATTTACCTTATGACCTACTGGCCTGAATAATGTTGTGCTAATGTATCCCATCTCGAGCCATATCTTCAGTTTGAAATAGGTGGAGGTATTTAGACTTCATTTCTTCCTCCGCTTCCCATGTCATCTCTTCCACATTCTTGCTTCTCCATAAAACCTTCAGGGGGGCTACCTTCTTATTTCGTATCTTGCGGATTTGTCGGTCTAGGATGGAAACTGGAACTTCCTCGTATGACAAGTCATCCGTAAACTGTACATCATTAGTTGGAACCACCCGGGTAGGATCGCTAATGCACTTCCATAGCATAGATACATGAAACACTGGATGGACAAACTCCAATTCCGAGGGCAATTTTAAATCATAAGCTACTTGGCCCACTCTCTGAATAATTCAATAAGTCCCAATATACCGTGGGCTAAGCTTGTCTTTCTTGGCAAACCATATCATTCCCTTCATAGGAGACACCTTTAAGATCACTCAATCATCAACCCCGAACTCTAAGTCTCGTCGCCTTATGTCAGAATATGACTTCTGACAATGCTAGGCTATCAACAGTCGCTCCTGGATAAGCTTTACCTTCTCTATGGCCTGCTGAATCAAGTCTGGACCATGTAAACCAGATTTACCAACATCAAACCACCCTATAGGAAATTTACATTTACGTCCATACAAAGCCTCGTATGGAGCCATCTAGATATCGGAGTGGTAACCATTATTATATACAAACTCGATAAGAGGTAGATGTTCATCCCAACTTCTTTTAAAATCCGACACACATTCTCGTAACATATCCTCGAGCGTCTGAATTGTGCGCTCGGCCTGTCCATCAATCTGTGGATGAAAAGTTGTGTTGAGATTCACCTGAGTCCCTAGACTTCTCTAAAATGACCTCCAAAAATGTGCTGTAAACTGGGCCCCACGGTCAGATATAATATATACTGGTACTCCGTGTAGCCGTATATCTCCTTAATATATAACTTCGCATAATCTTTGGCTGTATATGTAGATCTGATTAGTAGGAAATGGGCTGATTTCATGAGCCTATCGACTATCACCCATATAGAATCAAACATACGATGAGAATGAGGCAAACCTGTGATGAAGTCCATGTTTATCGCCTCCCATTTCCACGTCGGGATCTCTATAGTCTGCATTAGCCCTCCAGGCTTCTGGTGCTCTACCTTCACTTGCTGGCAACTAGTACACTGGGCGACAAACTCAGCAATGTTCTTCTTCATATCGTTCCACCAGTACACATCCTTAATGTCATGATACATCTTTGTCGACCCAGGATGGATGGAATACCATGAATAATGTGCCTCTGACATAATCCTGTCTCGTAGCCCTGCTACATCTGGAACACATAGACGACCCCTATATCTGAGAACCCCATCTCCCTTGAGCTCTAACAACGGCTTCTTCTGCTACGGAAATCCCTCTCTCAACTCGACCAACTCTGCGTCCTCGTACTTCCTTTCCTTGACTTTAGTTATGAGAGATGATTTTGCAATGTTTTGGAGTATAACTCCACCATTGACCTAATCTACTAACCAAACCCCCAAATAAGCCAATTGATGAAACTCTCTAGCTAGTTCTCTTTTCTCAGCCTCTACATGTGCTAAGCTACTCATAGATCGGCGACTTAAGGCATTTGTTACAACATTAGCTTTCCCTGGATGGTAGAGAATGTTAACATCGTAATCTTTCAATAACTCTAGCCATAGCCTCTATCGCAAATTCAACTCTTTTTGCTAGAAGATATATTGCAAGCTTTTATGATATGTAAATATATCAACATGAACACTATATAAATAATGCCGTCATATCTTAAGTGCATGGACAACCGCAGTAAACTCGAGGTCATGGGTCTGATAATTCCTCTCGTGCTTCCTCAACTTCCTTGAAACATACGCAATTACCTTCTCATGTTACATCAGGACACATCCTAACCCGACACCTGAGGCATCATAATACACGGCATAACCCTCTGGACCCTCTGGAAGTGTTAGAACTGGCGTTGAGGTCAACCTGTTCTTAAGCTCTTTGAAACTCTGCTCGCAAGCCTCTGTCCCCTAAAACTTAGCTGCTTTCTGAGTCAGCTTCGTCAATGGTACCGAATGGGAAGAAAAACTCTCTACGAACCTCCGATAGTATCCTGCTAAGCCTAGAAAGCTACGAACCTCTGTCGGAGTGGTAGGTCTGGGCCAGGATTTCACGGTCTCGATCTTCTGAGTGTCTACCTTTATACCTTTATCGGATACAATATGCCCCAAGAATGCTACAGATTTCAACCGAAACTCACATTTAGAAAACTTATCATACAACTTACGATCACGAAGGGTTTGGTGTACCGCTCGTAGGTAGTCTGCATGCTCCTCATTTGAACGTGAATAGACCAGAATATCATCAGAAATTACTATCATGAATAGATCTAAAAATGATCGGAATACGCTATTCATCAAGTCCTTAAATATGTTGGGTGCATTCGTTAACCCGAAGGACATGACAAGGAACTTGAAGTGGCCATATCGGGTCCTGAAGGCCTCCTTCAGAATATCTTTCTCCGAACTCTGACCTGGTGGTACCCTGACCTCAAATCTATGTTTGGAAAAGCATTTATCCCCCTGCATCTGATCAAACAAGTCATCGATCCTTGGAAGTGGTTACTTATTCTTAATAGTTACCTTGTTCAGCTGCCTATAATCGATACACATCCTCAGTGAGCCGTCTTTCTTCCGCACAAACAGTACTGGTGCACCCCAAGGTGAGGTACTGGGTCTGATGAAACCTTTCTCCAGCAAATCTTTTAATTGCTCCTTCAACTCCTTCAAATCGATTCTAAAATTAATATTTCACTCTGGAGGAATACTTGGAAGCTCATTTGGAAACACGTCTGCGTAATCTTTGACTACTGGAATAGACTGCAGTGTAGGTATCTCAGCATTTGCATTTCTAACTCGCACAATATGATAAATGCACCATTTTGCGATCATTTTCCTCGCCTTCAGATAGGAAATAAACCTACCTCTGGGTGTCGCTATATTACCTACCCATTCAAGGACTAGCTCACCCGAAAAATGAAATCTTGCTTTTTTTGCTCGGTAATCAACTGGGGCATAGAAGGCTGCCAACCAGTCCATGCCCATGATAGCATCAATATCCATCATCTCTTGCTCAACTAGGTTGGCTGAGTTTCGACGACTACAAACTGTTACCGTACAACCTCGGTAAACCCGTCTAGCAATAATCGGTTCTCCGACCGGTGTAGATACCGCAAAAGGATCACATAGTATTTCAGGCACTATACCAAACTTCCCCATCAGAGAAGAAGGCTTGAATTACTCAAGGATTATGACATTGATATTTTATACCATCTAGGGAAGGCTAATGTTGTGGTGGATGCTCTTAGCCGAAAATCTATGGGTAGCTTAGCACACTTGGAGGCATATCAAAGGCTATTGGCCAAAGAAGTTCACTGATTGGCTAGTTTGGGAGTTCGTCTTGCGGACTCTAGTGAAGGAGGGGTAATTGTGCAAAATAGGGCTAAATCATCGCTTGTTGTGGAAGTCAAAGAGAAGCAATATAACGATCTGTTGTTGGTAAAATTAAAAGAGGGGATTCATAAACATAAGACCATGGACTTTTCTCTTAGCATGAATGATGGTACACTAAGGTACCAAGGGCGACTCTGTGTTCCAAATGTGGATGGTCTCCGAGAAAGAATTATGACTGAAGCTCACACTTCTAGGTATTTCGTGCATCCAGGTTCTTCAAAAATGTATCATAATCTTAAGGAAGTCTATTGGTGGAATGATATGAAGAGGAATGTGGCAGACTTTGTGACAAGATGTCCGAATTGTCAGCAAGTAAAGGCCAAACACCAAAAGCCTGGTGGGTTGGCACAAAACATAGAAATTCCAATGTGGAAGTGGGAAATGATTAATATGGACTTTGTGGTAGGATTACCGTGCACTTCACATAAGTTTGAATCAATTTGGGTAATTGTGGATCGGCTCACGAAGTCATCACACTTTTTGCCGGTTAAGTCTACCGACACAGCGGAGTAGTATGCTCAGCTGTATATCAAAGAAATAGTTAGGTTGCATGGCATCGCAGTTTCCATCATTTCTGATCGGGACAAATGGGGTAATATACAATAAAGTAGATCCTGGATCTATCAAGGCATAAGCATCGTGAGAGCAAATGGTCAATATACCTGTCACAACGTCTGGTGAAGACTCCTAGTCCTATCGACCCGCTAAAGCATAGATACGATTCTGGTTACCACCTGAAATGGAACCTCTACATCTCCGTCGACCTCTACCATCCGAAGACTGAGACTCGCGCCTTGAAGGATGCACGGACATAGATGATCCTATTGCTAAACTCACTGGTTACGCCATATCCCTAGAATCTCTAATTGGGCAATCTCGCACTATATGCCCCGGACGCCCACATGTATAACAAGAATCAGAACCTGCTCGGCATTGGCCCAAGTGTCCTCTACCACAAATGACAACCGCGGAGAAAATGACCATGTATGCCTTGAACCTCCCTATCCCTGCACACCCGACGCCTGTGAGCTCTCACTTGGTCCTGACTGAGTATAGCGGTCATACTGGTAACTCTGTAACTGAGGTAGTGGAGGCCTAGGTGGCCATCTGAAGTACTGGGGCCTATAACTACCCTAAGACTGCTCCTAAGACCTGGGAAATCTCATCCTCTTACGTTACCCTTGCTCAGTCCTCTCTGTACCCTGCTGCCGATGCCTACCCCTTTCTATATTCTAGGCGAATGCCTGAATCCGGGAGATATCCATACTATCCTACAATGTAGCGGTAGCACATGCCTCGGTCAACACTGCGGCCAACCCTGCTATAAACCTGTGGATCCTGTCCCGCATAGTAGCAACTATGGATGGTGCATATCTGGCCAATGCATCAAAACAGAGATTATACTCCCGCACACTCATATTGCCCTACGTGATGGCTAGAAACTGATCGACTCGAGATAGTCGGATATGTCGCGGTAAGTACTGGTCAAGAAAGGCATCTGAAAAATTCTCCCAAACAGCTGGAGGTGCATCACGTCCCATGGACCTCTCCCATCCCTCGTACTAAAGGATGGCTATATCTCGGAGTCGAAAAGTTGTTAGCCCAACTGCCTCTTTCACCATGGAATGCATAACCCGAAATATACTGTGAAGCTAATCTATGAAATCCTGCGGGTCCTCCCTATGATCTGCCCTTGTAAATTCTGGGGGGACTTAAAGCAATAAACTCTCGGACGGTTGAACTCCCAGACCCCTCAGAAGATCCTGCGCTAGCTGATGCCCTAGCCTGTTACTGGGTAGCTACCAACTGTGTCAACAAATGTACCGCACTCCTAAAGTCCTGATTTGATGGAAGTGGAGGGGGAACTGGAGGTTCGGTATCCCTAGGAATCTCCTCAAGTAGTGGAGGATCCGGTAATGGCTGAGTAGGGGTCTCGCCCTAGGCCTTAGAATGGGCCCCATCTACTGGGGGTACCGTGCTGGTCCCCTCACCCACTGTTGTGACTCTCCTCTGACTAGCCGTAGTCTTCCTAGTCATTGTCATCTTAGTATGCAAACACCAACACGTAAGTTTAACTCAAATTTTCTATAACTCAGCTCTACAACATGATTTAGATTTGAAAGAAGGGTAACCAACTCCTAAATGCCCTGTAGTTCCCTTCTTATATAATGTGGTGTACAACACATCTATAAACAAGACCCTACTAGACACGACTTGTAGACTCCCTAGAACAGAACTACTCTGATACCAAGTTTGTCACTCCCCGAACCTGGGGGCGAGACCGACACCCGATGCCTTTCTTAACATAGCGTACCAACTTGCGACTGAGAGACTCTGAACATTCAATGTCATACTTTTTCCATGGGGCCACCTTGCAAGACAATTTATGAAGCAAAATATAAAACAGAACGGAAACTAGATTTGACTAAACATCAATATAAAGTTGGGCCGACAAGGCCGTCATAACAACTACCGCTGACAAACCAACAAAACATACATACAAAGCCTACAAGCCAAATATGCTGCACTAACTGACAGGATATGTCTACAAGCCTCTATTGGTGGATGTACTGTGATCGGAACAGGGGCCCGACCTAACCATAACATATATACATGTATACACAATATGTACATAAAACCCTAGATCCGATAACTCCAAAGGACGTAGAGCTTACCGATCAAGCTAAACTCGGGCAACACCTATTTAGGAGGTCTACCCGTCTGTCTATCTGAACCTGCACGCATGAAATGCAGTGTCCCCAGAAAAGGGACGTCAGTACGAAATAATGTACCGAGTATGTAAGACAATAAAATAACTTAAAGATGAAATTGAACTGATAACATAATAACTGAAAATAACTGGCAGTCAAAGATGATCTGGAGATATACTTACCTGCTGATACTGACTCAACTCTCTCAATATAGTAAGTAAAATAGTTGTCCGGCCCTATAAGGCTCGGTACGTGTAACTGCTCTGCCGTAGTAGGCTCGCTCATAGGCACTCTGCCATACTAGGATCTGTATCTCGGCCATTCTGGACTCGCTCATAGGCGCTCGACCATAATAGGCATGGTATATCACTTACCATCTGATCAGAGGTTGCCCAATAAGGGCCTGCCCGCCGATTATAGCTCGATGGTGGTGAAAGAATATTAAGTAAGTATATATATAGACCCTTTGCTCTCTTGGTTAGAAAAAAATAATACTTAACTAAATATAAATTCTCGATAAGGGAGAATACTATAACTTATGAGACTAGGATAATGAACATAAGTTCAGGAATACAAACTTCTCTTTATGCCTCGTTATCAAACTCATGTAGTTACGGGATCATGCCAAAATTAAGAAAGGTTTAGCCGTAACATACCTTATCACAATCTTTACTATCACCCAGTTGAAATCGCCTCCTTGCAACTTAATATTCAACAACGATAATAATACTATCATTAAGTTACGAAAGGTACACCTATCGCATAACGAAAGACAAGCTTATTCTGTATTAAAACGGGCAGCATCTCCCCTATAATCCTTACTTCTTCCAAATTCATGATAACACCAACAACATAACAACACAACAATATCAACATATATACATTATTTTCCAACCTTATATACACCACAAAATACTACAAAACATCCTAACACACCCCAATCTCTTCATACACAAAACGACCACCGCAGTAGTGTCAAACAACCTGAAAATGTTACGACGAACGACCAGCCCACCACCCTATATTTATGTGGTGTTTCTCTGCACCCTTCCTCCTAAAAAACTAAATAAAAAGTAGTAAAACACGCAATCCAACAGCAACACAAAACTGTCCACAAAACAGTCTGCTACAAGTGAATAACTCGAATACACGACTTCCTATCACCGTCCCGTGAGTTCTTACAATTATAGAACGACTTTTCATACCTCTCCAGAAGAAAAAAATGGATAAAAGAGAGTAGTAAACTTACATTATTTGTTGAATAACTCAGTTCCTATCTTGGTTCTTCAAACTCTAGGTTTTACATCCAACTAGAACTTGAAAAGGAGAGGAATTCAATTAGGGTTTGTATGTAATTTTTGGGAGGATGTTTGCAGGGGTTTAGGTATGGTTATTTTTCCCTCTTATCAGTGTATTATATGAATGAAATAGGCCTTTAAAATGTCTCTTTGGACGACCCAAACTGGCCCATTTTCGGACTCTCATTTAAGCAAGTAGGTGACACACCTACTTGTCACCTAGCAGCTTGTGCAGTCTCACAAAAATGCATATATCTATCTCTACTCCAATGTCGTATTGACAAACGGTTTAATGAATTAGAAAACAGACTCATAGATATTAGATTGGATGGGTGGAACACCTCATATCTCTAAGTATATTGGGAGAAAATCGCAGTTACATTTGACCTAAATTCCAGTAAAACTTATGAACGTAACTTGTGATGACTTTCATCGACTTTTGTTTCACAACTCGCTTGACTAAAAAACATAACACACGACTCTCATACGACTAACATAACTCATAAAATAACCTCATTATCATGTTAAGAATCCTAGTATCATCCCAGAAGTACCTGTTATAACTTTCTCAACTTGTTGACTTTCGACGAAACCTTATTTTCTTTAATTCCTTTAGCTTCTGAACCTTCCAACCCTCTTTGTACTTGATTTTCATGATCTTCAATATTTGTAACCTCCTAGGTAACATTATTAACTTACTTTATATACTTTCAAAGATGATCTCATTTTTGGTCCTACATTAGTTTTCTTACGATGCATTTTTACGTACGAAAATATAGGGTGTAATAGGAGGCCTGTGACCATGCCAGGTAATTTATATTATTGGCTTGTGAGTTGTCCGTGCGGATCTACATATTAGTATCATTGATACGTGAGTTGTCTGTGTCGCATGTGAGTTGTCCATGCAGTGTATGGGAATTTTATTTCTTTGATAATTTATCTGATTTCATTGTTTTCCTTCCTCTACAATAAAAGTTACCTGAGCAGCGTATTTGAGGAATTGTGGACATGCGCCTACGATTATCCTCTTCATGAAATTTGAGGAGTTGGTTGTAAATATTAGGTTGTGTTGGAGTTGCAAGTGAATAAAGTGGATGTGTTTGATGAGATGAGGTCATTGGACCTAGAATGAGAACTATCGGATTAATTATGGTATATTTGGGAGAATAATATCGAAATTCGGCTTTGAAAGTGATTATGGTTCTGGTTGGGGCGAGAGAGCTCCATGACTTGTTGATATGATGAGTGGTTATGAGGTTCTGATTATTTCTTTCATTATTGGCACTGTATATAGGTTTTTGAATGAGGTTTTATTTGATATGAGGTCTATCACCGGTATCGAGTTCCTTTCTAAGCAGCTATTGTGATTAGGAATTATTGTTACGAGTATGCGAGTTGTGTAGTATGTTATGTGACTATATTTGGGGTCATGGTTATGGCTTGATACAGTTTTTTCAGACTTATACAGTGTGTAGATGTGATATTTGGATCTTGAAAAGAAATTCTGAATGTTGGGAATTGAATTCCAAGATTTATGGGCTAAGGTTAAATTAATGATCTTCAATTATGTTGGGTCGTCAAGCCTATATGAAATAGGGTGACGTGGGATCACCCCCGGGTATGTGCATGGTAAGGTAGAATAGTGATTTGAAGTTCAAGGAACAAGTCTTGGCACGTTCGAGGACGAACGTATGTTTAAGTGTGGGAGAATGTAACGACCCGGCTTATCGTTTTGAACATTTAAGCTCCTTTCAACTAATTGAAGTCTTGAGTAGCTTCATATGATTTATTATGACAAAGTTTGAGTTTTTTTTACTCGACCTCGGATCAGAGTTTTGATGATTCCCTTAGGTCCGGATGGTGATTTTGAACATGGGCGTATGCCCGGAATTTAATTTGGATATTTCTAGGATGTTTCGACGTCATTTATTCAAACATAAGTACTATCTAATTAAGCAAAATGAGCTCCAAATTACGTTTTTATTGAAGCATTAGATACGTATTGAAATTACGGAGCCATAGCCAAAAGAATCGTTGAATTCGGACATCGTATGAGAGAGTTATGCCTATTTTCGTATCGGGAAAGATTTCCCCTCGCTAGCGCCCAGGGTAGCGTGGGGTGCTAGCCCTGGCACTGGGATTTCTTTTAGGTTCTGGAAACAGCGCCACAGGCAGTGCCACACACCACCTGTGGTGCCCGAAACATTATATACTCATTTCGGGGTTCATTTATCCACATTCCTCTTGGCCAAATTTTGGGAGTTTCCTCCACTCTCTCAAGACCTCCAACTCCCCCCATCTTTAATGTGAGTAATACCTACTAATTTTGTGTTTCATTATATCATTTCCACCTAGAACTAACTCAATTAACCATGAAATCCTTAGATCTTCAAGAACTCAAATGAGGGTTTTGCAAGATTTCTTCTAAAAGGTAATCCTACACCCTTAGACTTACATGTATGGATATATTATGGGAATATGAGTATGAATTAAATATTGAAACTTATGGTATGGTGATTGGAAGCCTTAAGTTCCCAATTTAACTACATAACAATTGTAGAGATTGAAAGGTAATTATTTGATGGAATTTTGTTGGTTGGGTGTGGATGGATGGTCATGTATGGGATGTTGGAAGTTATGAATTGTTTAATAATGATGGTGGGATAAATATTTGGTAAATGGTAGTAGTTGGATGAACTAATTCTACGGTTAAGAGATGTAGAGATTCATGCCTGCTAGGTGTTTAATAAAGTGCCTAAATGGCCTTAATTATGGAATTTGTTACTAATATTGGTTCTATTGGATGTTATTATTGTCGATTGAAGTTGATTAGTGTAGTGGATAGTTGTAGTATCATTAAGGGGAGAATTTGAGGTATGTTGACTAAACTACTCTCATAGAATCGAATTACATAATGTTCCTGTAAGTTTCAAGTATGGTTGGCTCAAGTTCCTAATTCCCATGTTCCGGGTGGTTCCTAATGAATTCGATTATCCCGAGTAAGCAAAGTGTCGAAATATGTATGTATTCAAAATGTGTTCCAATTATCACATTATGTTATCCTTCGGGAATGTGTCCAAGAATGATATGTGTATTAAAATGGTATGGCTTTGAGTCGCGTTTCAAATGAAAGTTATACTTGTGGCCAATGGTACCAATTAAATTAAATTATGTGAGAAATGTTAATAAATGAGCCTTGATTAAACTGTTCTAAAATGACTTCGAAAATAGATTTTGCTAAAAGCTTATGTACTCAAGTCGTTCCTAAATGTGGTTGTTTCAACTAATGCTATGCTTTGTAAGTATTTCCAACGTGTTCATGAATTGAAATTGTATATTGCCCTTTTAGGGAAAAGTATTTCAAGAATAAATGATGTGTTATTCGTTTATGATTTTAACTTGTGCTTCGATTGCCAGTCATTTTACTCCATTTCTTGGAAAGAAATCCATTGTGTTTAAAGTCTTCATTACTAATGAACCTAAAGATGTGATATTTGGATTATTATATTTGTTGATATTTATGATGATGATCGATGAAAGGAAAGAAATGAAAGTGTGGAATATTAAATATGTTCATTGAGCCATGAAAGAAGAAATATGTGTATGGCCAAGAAAGCCAATGAACTAATGATGTTGTAAGTGGTTGAAAGTGTCAATGAGGCTATATACGGTAAGAAATGTTATGAGGTAAAAGCATTTATATTGCTGTTTCCTTTGTATGCAAATCAAAAAAATATTTTTGGGAGTATCGGTAGTCACCGAGGAAGGGTAGGTTGAAATAACCTAACCCCGAAACTACACGTGCCGGTGTAGGAGTGGATTGTGATTATTCCCCTTATTTAGGATAAGATTGATGTGATGAAAATATTTTCCCTCAATTGGTATGAGATGATTGATAGAAAAGGATGATGTCAATCCACACAGCATTATGGTGAGATGTCCTAGCCGATCGGGCCGTGATCGGACACCATGTCGCACACATGGTGGTGATTCTGCTGGAAATTGTAATTGAAATTATGATTGTGGTTGATGTCTCAGATGAGCGGCCTAGCCGATCGGGTCGTGATCGGACTCCCTGCTAAACGTGCAGTGGTATTGGTATTGTGAACGGTGGCATATTGGTACTAAAGATCTCCCAACTTAAGATATGGAAATTTATTTAAACAGTGTCTTGGTCCTAACTTGAGGTTTGATGTTGTTCGAGGCTTCCACTGATTTTATGATTATTCTTGCTTGTATTATTAATCCTTCCATTGAGAGGGTGTTTTGTCATTTATACTAGTACTATTCCATATATACTAACGTCCCTTTTGCCGGGGGCATTGCATCTTCAATGGATGCAGGTGGTTCCACAGCAGGAGACATTGATTAGTGATATCGGTACACACTCTTCCCAACTGAATTGGTGAGCCCCACTTTATTTCGGGGTCATGTATCTTTTGTTTCTCGTGTATTGTGTTTGAGGTATAGTCAGGGCCTTGTTACCAGCACTATCATAGTACTCTTTTGTATCTATTAGAGGCTCCTTAGACATAATGTGGGTTGTATATTAGTGCTGGGGAAGTCAAACAACTTATGTTGTGTTTGAATTACTTGTTCAATTTCAGACCATGAAAGTGTGTGTAATTTGAGACATTAAAATAAACTAATTATTGGTAATGAATTGGTATTGTATATATGATCTCCTTCTTGTCTAATTAAAAAAATATGTATTATCTTTATTCATAAGTGAGTTTGGGTAGAAAGTATCTGACAAACTTGCTTGACCGGGGTCACTCGGTTGAACGACAGTCGCGCTCCCCGAGTTCGGGGTCTGACATGATGTCCCCTTTGAATCCTGCCTTATACTGAATCATATTGGAAGCCCAAGGTATGAGTTTCTCCTCCCAGTTTACCTCATTAACCTTATAGAAGCATAAGGGAAGACGCCTCGTAACCCAATCATCACCAAATAAGTGGTCTATTTGGACCTAAGTATGAACTCTTTGCTGGAAAACCACTCAAACATCCAATGTACTTTTTTGTCAGTCTGATTACTGAAGAAGCGTACCTACCCTTCAGCATTCCCAAGCTTTCCAAACCTATCCATAGCGAATTTCATCTTTTTTGGATAATGACTGGCGATATAGTCGTTCAGTGGTCTACGCAAGAGCTCCTGACGGGAGTTTCCCCTCTGAATATGCTCCAGCAACCCTCAAAATGTCCAAACCCATGTTTGCACCGATTCAAGTCTCAGTACATCTCAGCTAGTATCATAGGAATAGTAGTTTATTTCTATCCCTCGATCACTTCCATCACGGTCTAGGCGACCATGGCCAAACAAGTGTGAATTTTCCCTCCTTGCATTGGCAAATTAGTATACCTAGAAAGCAGACTATGAAGACATAAACTCGACCATGAACCTATCCCAAAGAGGTGATAGCCAACTCCTCATGATGCAAATGGTATGATTTGCTGTGTCCATACCGTTTACAGAGAAACTCAAAAGGAATATAGGATTTCTTCAAACAACCCAACTCGTCATTCTTCTTGAATCCTAGCATTTTCAGAAAACCACATGGTGTATTATTTTCTGGCACCAACAGACCTAGACTATCCTATGGAAGTTTGGAGAAACCCATAATTTCTTCTAAAAGAGGAGTCATCTCTATATTACCGAATTGGAAGACAACCCTCTTTTTATCCTAAAATATGGTGGCTGTTTTAATTAATTCTCTGTTTGGACGGACGTTCAACAAGGACGATAAATTACCCAATACTCTTCTTACGTGGTTTCTGTCACATGGCGCGAGGTCATTCCACCAATCAATCAGTAGATGTGGGATATTCTGGACCATGCCAAACCAGGGAATTTTGTGCCTCATTTTCCGCAAATAAATAAAGGTTAGCCCTTTCCCCTCCAGATTTGATTATTTACACAATAACGGTAAACATGATGGCACATTTTATCCAAGTAATGCACATAGCATGACTGTGTCCTTTGGGATTGACTAAATCCCTTTGGACTTTGGACAAGGCTTATCTAACTAAATTAATATGCCATGGGCATTTTAATCCATCAAAGGTATTGTCATGATGCATGCACATTTTAAATCAGAGTAAGGTTTCTAGAAGGGTCTAGACCGATACTCTCAAATGGACTATTTGAGAGGGAAAGACACATGACCGTCGACTGCACCGCTGATTGACTAGTCTATCGCTAATAAGCCTTTCCGATTTAAAAAGGGTATTTTAGGAAAGCATAGACACTCATCAAGCGCCTCTATATTGATAATAGGCACGAGTGGAGCATGATGCTAAAAGCGTGCTTACGCGGAAATAATAACATGTAGCCAAGTATTTTGCATGGTGAAAACACATAAAAGTAGAACATAATGCGATAAAATAAATAAGAGAACGATGGGGAAAAGGAAAAGACAAATAGTTCACAAAAATTCGAGAAACGTAATAAGATGAAGCAAATAAAAGAGCTAGGGATTGGAGATCCATGATATAGATCTTTTTAGCAAATAGGGGGTAGGGAGAAGGATGTACATGAAAGAAGTCAAATACTTCAACAATCCACACAAGCAAAAATTCTTTATGATAAGAGCCTAAGTATATCCCCAGCAGAGTCGCCATGCTGTCACGCCCCGTTTTTTTATGAAAGCGGGTTTCAACATATGACAACTCTTTTAAATGGTATTAAAACATAATAGTCATCACCTAGCGATTTTAAGGTGCGTTAGGGCATCTATTTGCAAATTACTCTATTTTAACCAGTCCGTGTAACCAAAGATCGGGGATGTGGGTCCCGATCGAATTTTACACTATGTATGGATTATTGAATTTTAGTTATCTTATGTGATCATGTAAATTGTAACAAGGAGTCCAAAGCATCCAATTACAAGATCAAACAAGTATTAAAGAGACTGCATATGTGAAAGAAATGGGTTATACATAAGTAATCGATACAACCTTTGAAGATTACAAGATATCACCTAGTTTGATCTAAATTCGCACAAATAGGTGTATAAATAATAACTATAGGGGGTCCTAAGTTTTTTAGCCTCAAGAATCACCCCGTGCAACATAGATAATACTTCGCAACTCCCTTAATTGTAAGTATTGATCATACTATTCAGCGGGCACAGACTATCATCTCCTCCTACCAAATTACTATCTTGAAGTTGTTTACTTAAAAGTGTTCTAGTTCAATTCTAAACTGCACCCTATATGTGCTTTACCCGTACCGTGCCTATGGTCCAGGAGGCTTTGGACCTACTACTTTGGTGGTTCTATACTTTCCTTAGGCTATTCAAAAAATGAGAAAACTAGGTGCGTAGTCAAAACAATAGGACTATGCTGTCACCTCCTCATATAGACACAAATACACGCTGTCAAGTAGGCGGTTAGTTATGAACTTATACTAGCGACGTTCAAATCATTTGGGAGGGCAGCTGTAGATGGGCAGATTTGGAGTCAAGGTATATTAAGTTGTTCAAGACCTATAGGCATGATTTCTATGTGATTTAACAATTCAACAGTTGACGTAAAGTCCTATATGCAGTATTTCTATACAAACGGTTTTGACAAAATGATTTGATTTTAATACATGGTTCTATTACAGATCATATAGGCATGATTTCTAGGTGAGTGACCTCATCTTATAGGCATAATATCTACACGACTTGAGTTTGGGCATTGAAGCTATTGAAGCCACAAAATTACTCATTTTTGTCCCTATAGGCATGCTCTCTAGACAGACTGTGTGATAAGAAGATAGAGGTAATAACAATGTTGATCATTTGAATCAAAATCCTATAGGCATTGTGTGTGCACAATTAAGAGAAGCATGAGAGTATGCAATTTTAGTTATTGCACTGATATCCTGTTAAACATGGTATATAGGTGTAGAGCAATCAACAAGTCTTGTTTTAGTTCCTATAGACATGCTTTCTAACATTTGCAAGTTAAGACATTGTATTAGCCCTAAGTCATGTTTCTAAAGTGAATAGGCAAGCAAATCAACACATGGTATAGATAATTTCCAAAGCAGGGACATGGTAGGCAAATAAACAAATTAAAGCCCTATAGACATGTTTTATACCCACTCATGCGAAGATAATGTATCCAGTTCCCCTTCTTTCACTAATTCCCCAACTGTTTGTTATTACAAGTTATTATTGGCCCAAACGAAAGAATACATTCTCAAATATACCCAAATTACTAACTGAAACAAATGCAGGCCCAATAAACAGTTATAGGCCCAAAATTTAAAATAACCTAGTGACATTTTTGGGCCTTCATCAGCCATAGTCTTCGCTCAAACAGCATACCTAAATCCCAGGAAAATACAAGGCATAAGAGTGTGTCGGTTACAAGGTTCAACTCATACATGGAGCAACACCAGGACCGAATGGATGACTTACTTAACCAGCTGGATGCCAAACTTAACCATACAAGTGACAAACTACACATAGAATTAATTAAATAGCTTCGAAGCTTTAAACACTTAATTCTTAAAGTTATTACTAACAATAGTTTTAGCCAAGATATAAAGCACACATGATATATTGACAAGTTCACAGGGAACACATAAGGCAGGTTCATGCTTTCATTTTCATAAGCTAAGGTGACATGATTGACCATCATAGAATAGCAAACTATTTCATGCAAAGTTTCAAAGCATAGCATAGTCAAGAATTAGCATAAAGAATTTTAGACATGAGATCTTAGACATGAGCGTTTAGTAGAATGATAGACGGGAAACCAACAGAGTACAGTCCTCACATGAAGATGCCTAACATGATAACCTAATGAAAATATCATAACCAAACAAGTTGGTGGACATGGTCTACAAACAAACCTTAATTCAACATTCTAAGTTCCAATCATAGCACAAAGGGCTTAAGAAACACCAGAACTCATAGTAGACAGGGATACATCAAGAACTGGATCGTCAAATTACACAAAGGTGGAAGGTTGGATATTGCATTTTACTTTGTAAGCCATATGTAGTACTAAACAACATAGGATTAAACCAAGCATGAAACATAGATTAAAGTTTACAATTAGCAGGGCAAAATATTTCGCTAACAACATAGTTAAGAACTGACTCTAGTTGAGTATTAAGTCTCACATGAAGGATCTAACATGAATTGGTTTATCACAAGAATGTAGAACAAGGCAGGGAGATAAACTCAAGACGAGAAGTAGGTACAAACACTCAGACACACAAAAATACAATAGTCTAGACATGCTCGAGGTAGTGAGAATTATTCATGCTGAACACATACAATATGCATATATCGAAGGCAAAAATTAGGCTAGTTCAGAAGCTATAAAAGTTTCAGAGCCATGAAATAACAGGGTAATATAGTAGCATATTGGTTCACAAAAGTTTGAGTGACATAGATGTACAGACCATGAACATAAACGAAAGAGAATGAAATATCTAGGGTCAAAGACACTTACCAGTTGTACATGAACAAACAAGCAAATAACAAGAAATAGTCCCAGTAATACTTGTTGATACCCAATTTTACCCTCATACTTTATAAAGTATTCCATATACTTTCAGAATATAATTTTATATTATTACCCAATTTAAAAGAGTCATATAAGTATTTTCTATAATTTTCTATAATTTTTAAAGCTTTAATATTGATTTTCTTTCATTTAAATTATTAAAATATTTATTAATTATCCCTTAAAATTATTTTGGGATGATTTAATCATCCAATTTTTTTATTTACACCCACATCTATGTTTCATATCATTTTACTTCATTTCATATATTTACATTCATATTTTTGAGCTATTTACACTATTTTCGCAATAATATTCTACATTCTATACATAATTATATTTATTGCATTTTTTATGCTCAAATAGCATTTTTTTTTTACTTTTATAATGTTAAGCCATTGTTTTAAATTATTTTACTGCATAATTAATATTTTTATTATTTATTAATTACTTTTTATAAATTATTTTTAAAGAAATTGCGTATATTTAATTCATGGCCCAATATAGGACTAATTTTCGGACCAAAACAGGCCAAAGGCACTTGACCCATTCTATTTAACCCTTCCTCAGCCCAAGACCAAACAACCCTCTTTAATACCCGATCGCGACCAGACCTTAACCCACCTTGCTCCTCTCTCAATCTTAGCCATTGATCTCAAATGATCAACAACCCAAATTAAGCCGACCCTCCCCCTTATATCCCTCCCCATTAAACCCTAAATGCAATTCCTATCTCCACCGACGAGAAACACTCCCAATCCTTCTTCCCCTTGAGAAACGCTAGCCGCATCTTCTCTAATCATTCACCCATTCCGGCTAGACAATGGAAGCTGTGTAAGGCCCTGTGAAATTTTTCCTAAAAATCGGGGTTCTGTGATGCTGGGGTAGGCGTAGAGGTTAATAATAGTCATAGAGTGAACAATGCAACGGGCAGAAGAAATGCACTGGAAAGTGAAGGAAAATTTTGGGCAGTGAAGGAAAATGGGCATTCTCCCATTCTTGGACTTTTTGGGTTGAACAATGCACTGGAAAGTGAAGGAAAAATCTAGGCAGAAGAAATGCACTTCTGCGGCCCACTATGCGACCGCAGAATCACTCTGCGGACCGCATAATAGTCGCAAAGTGAGACAGTCTTTTGCGCCATTTTTGATGTCATTTTTGCGGCCCATTATGCGCCCGCAAAACCATTTTGCGGGCCGCACTCTGATCGCATATCCGGATTTGAGATTTTCCGGAGGGAGGTTTTGCAGCGCATTATGTGACCGCAGAATAAGTTTGCGGACCGCATAGTGACCGCAGACCCAGGGAGATTTTTGTTTCCCAGTTTTTGGAACCAAATTGTGCGGTCGCATACCCTGTTCCGGAGCTTTATTTTTGAGTTATTTATAACCTGACCCTACTTCGTTATATATATATGCAAGGGACCTTATTTTGAGAAAAAATCAGAAACTTTGAGGGTGAGAGAGTGCCCTAGAGTGGGAGAGAGTTCTTCAACAATTTATTCATCAAGTCTTTCTCAAATCTTAGAAGTTTAACAAGGATAACTCACTAGGTCTTCATCCTAGAAGGTAAGACTTTACACCCTAGCCATTAATTTCAAAATTTATTTAAGAATGAGTAATTAGCAAGACAATTCTTGGGTATGGGAGTTGTTTATTTTGCATGCATATGTTATCAAGGGTGTAGGAAGATTGTGAGCTAAAAATGGTAAAGAGTGAGTTGTGAGATGATGGAATCCTCCATAAAAGGACCTTGAAACCTTAATGCACACCTAGTATTTAATAATATGCTCAAATGAGCTAGAACCATGATCATCTTCCTAATTTTGGTTCAATTTGTAATATTTCTAAAATAGATTGAAGTTGCTAAGAATTTCGGAATATTTTAGAGTTTAAGGAAGCTCAATTGAGGTATGTTGGCTAAACCTTTCTTTAAGAATTGGAACCCGAATATCCTTGTAAGTTCCAAGATATTTATTACAAGTTGAGTATTCCGATTAAGGTTTGTGACAAAGATATATGTTTAATTTGTGTTTCAAATGCACTCATGATATTGTATTATATATTGAGGAGGTGTTCCAAACTATGGATTGTGTATCTACGTGTTATGATTCCAAGTCGTGATTTATGTGGAAAACTATTATGCTAAATTGTGTAGAGAATGTGATTGGGGTTACACCTCCACCCGCATATATTGGGGTGAGGCGGCATGGCCGCTTTGTGTATGATTTTGGTATTGTTATTACACCTCTACCCGCATATATTGGGGTGAGGCAGCATGGCCACTTTGTGTAGGTATTGGTATCGTTGATGCATTTCCACCCGCATATATTGGGGTGAGGTAGCGGGGCTGCTTTGTGTGAAAATGGGTATTGTGTTTACACCTCTACCCGTATACATTGGGGTGAGGCGACAGGCCCGCTTGAGTAGAGTTTCGATATTGTGTTTACTCCTCCACCCTGATACATTGGGGTGAGGCAGCGGGGCCGCTTTGTGTGGAAATGGTTACAGAGGAGCTTATCTTGAATTTTATAACTGTTAAGGACAACTCTTGATAAGCTTTATTTGGTTTCACCGGCTACCTATACTATTCTATTTTCTTCCTCGTTCATCATGTTCATATTGTATTTTCTGAGTTCTTAAATTGGTGTTTGGTTTTTATACTAGTACTATTTGACATGTATTAAAGTCCCCGCTTGAGTAGAGTTTCAATATTTTGTTTACACCTCCACCTACATACATTGGGGTGAGGCAGTGGGGCCACTTTGTGTGGAAATGGTTACAGAAGATCTCATCTTGAATTTTATAAATGTTAAGGACAACTCTTGATAAGCTTTATTCGGTTTAACCGGCTACCTATGTTATTCTATTGTCGTCCTGGTTCATCATGTTCATATTGTATTTTCCGAGTTCTTAAATTGGTGTTTGGTTTTCATACTAGTACTATTTGACATGTACTAACGTCCCTTTTGCCGGGGGTGCTGCATCTTTTATGGATGCAGGTGGTTCCACAATGGAGGATACTGACCAGTGATAGGAGTGCTCATTCCGGGGTTGTCCATCCTTTGTTTTGTATGAGTTATCGTGTTTTGAGGTATAGCCAGAGCCTTGTTGTCGGCACTATCATTGTACTCTTTGGTATTTTTAGAGGCTCTGTAGACTAAGCGTGGGTTGTATATGGGTGTTGGAAATGTTAAACAAGTTGTGTTATAGTTAAATCACTTGTTCAACTTTGAAATGTGAAGGTGTGTGTGTGTTTTTTTGAGAATTATTAAATGAGGTATCTAATGAAATGATTTAGTATTGTGTACATGATCCATACTATCTAATTAATGTATATATGTATTATCCTTATTCATGGATGAGTTTGGGTAGAAGAAAATTTAGTAGGCCTGCTCGGCCGGGTTCACTCGGTTGAGCGTCGGTCGCGCTCCCCGAGTTTGGAGCGTGACAATCTGTTAGTGATTCACCTTCCTTATATGTCTTACCGCATCATTCTCTACGCAATAATGGTGTTACTTAGTACTTGCCTAAATTTGGCAAGCACCATCTCTCAGAATTGGGCCCGTTCAACTTCAATCTCTAAGATCTGGACAATATCCCGTCCATATACACGAAAAAGGGTTGATTTCTCACACCAGCAGACCGAAATTTTCAAACATTTAAACCTAATTAGTGTTTCGATTTTGATTTATCCCTTCACCGGCTCTGATTTCATGTGATATTTTCTTTCCTTATCTGTGCTTAATTGATTGTTTTCCATGTTTTCATTCAATTTCTACTACCATATAAACCCCCTTCCCCGTTCCCCTTCTAAGTCTGAATGATTATCACTAAACTACTGCTATTACTCTCTCACTCTCACTCATTTTGCTATTCCAAAGTTGAGACCTTGGCCAACTAAAAGGCAAGGCCACCATAATTCGATTATTGCTCTTTTATCAGTGCGAGCACCGCTCAGGGTTCACTTGAAACCCTTGGAAACTCTGATGCACTAGGAGTTTGGGGTTCTGCTGCTCTTTTGCTATTGACAATTAAAGTACTGCTGGAAATTGTTCTTCTTAATTACATGTCCGTTAATTTGTAACTGGTAAATGCGTTTGGCCCTTGTGATTTAATTATCTATATGTTTGTGTTCATGCTTTGTATATCTATGTCATTGAAAGTTTTGTGAATCAATATACTACTATGCCATCTCTGTTTGTAGCCCTATTCTCTCTAAAGTTATTCTCGTGGCTCTATACTTTTTTTAGCATCTGAACTAGCCTAATTTCTAACCCAGATTCTAGCTTTCTTAAGCATGTCTAGCCTAGTATGTTTGTGCGAGTCTGAATGCTCATATCTGCTTCTTTTCCCGAGTTTATCTTCTACCTTGTTCAGCTTTCTTGTGATAAACCAATTCATGCCCAGAATGTGTTCTAATTCCTGTTGAATCATTCATGTATAACTTAATACTTTCCTAGAGTTGATTCTTGATCATGTTGTTAGTCAAACATGCTTTCATGCTACTTAACGTGTGCTCCCTGATTTGTTCAATCATGTGCTCTTTAATATTGCTTAAGACTTCTAGATGTGATTCAGTATCTAGCCTTTTCTCCTATAAGTGGTTAAGACCTAGTGCATGCATGTCCTGTTAATCTGGAGTTGATATATATTTACTTATCATGAGTTCTGGCATTGTTTTTGAACTCGTGTACTAAGATTGATACTCAATATGTTAAGTCCCACGTTCAACTAAGTGACATGTTTGCCAACTTTTGTAAACTATTCCCACTAACCTGTTGTTATGTTGTTTGTGACCGCATGCTTATTAGGCTCTCATGTTAAAAACCTTCATGTGGAAAATGTCATCCACTTGTTCTTGTCCATGACTTTGCTACATTCTCAAGTTAATTGTCTGAAGTCCTTTATGCTGATTCTGGACTATGCTTTGCTTTGGAACTCTATTTGAAGTAGTTTGCTAGCTTATGATGTTTTATCCTGTCACTTTGAAACCTAGCATAATCCCACCTTATGTATGCTTTGTGTACTTTCCAAAGCTTCATTTGATCCTGTCTATATGCCTTGGTTAGAATTGATGTTAGTTACAACTTTAAGAACTAAGTGTGTGGCCTTCACAGCTGCTTATTTAATTCCCTGAGTAGTTGTCACTTGCATGGTTAAGTCTGGAATCAATTGGTTTAGGTAAGTCATGCATCTTGAGCCTGGTATTGGGCCATACATATTGTTGGACCTGGGTGCCGGATTCAGGCATACTCTATTGTTCTGCTAAGGCCCAGTCAGTGTTGGGTTACTTTCGTTTGACCTTGTTCTTAGGCTTCCAGTCATTATTTTTGTAATATTTGTATTTTTACTCATTATTTGGGCCTGTAATAATTTATAAACAAGCAATTGGGGGAGTTAGTGAAATTGGGGGACTAGTATAATCTATTTTTGCAATAAATGGGTAGAAAACATACCTATAGAGTCTACACACTTTGTTTGCTATTTTATTTGACATGCTCAATTTCTAGACACTAGTACAAGTCATGCCTATAGGAATCACGCACCTCACTTAACTTGTCTAAATACCTGTACACTAATCAAAGCATGTTGGTTAGAGTAATTACTATACATGTTTCCATGCCTACTGTTGTGCTCTATTAGACAACATGTTTATAGGAATCAAACGCCAATAAATACTTGTTTAATGATTAGAAATCATGCCTATAGGGTGTAATATTGCATGCCTTTGCTAATGCTTATTTAGATACCATGACTATAAGATTTAACTAATTAATCGTCTGCTTCTGCTACTTTCATTATACTGCCCCACAAAGATGATATGGCTATAGGGATGCGTATGATAAAATCAAGTTCAAACACCAACTATTAGAAATTCTGCCTTTGGCATATTGTCACTCGCGTAAGAAGCATGTCTATAAAATCAACACTGATAATTCAGAATTCTCGAACTGTTTTACTGCCTCATTGCACAAATAATTTAGAGATCATGTCTATAGGGTCTATAATAATTGCAATATGTAAATTCGTTAGTCTAAAACAACAACGCTGTCGTACGATGCTTGCAAAATCAGAATAACATAGAAGCCCTGCCTATAGGACTTAACGACTCTAAGATGTCTTAATCTGAAACTGCCTATTGCCTAATATAAGAATCTGCTGCATGGCTTTGTTGCTTATGTGTGGAGGCTAACTTGAGTCACTTATTTTCTTTATGTATAGTCCTAAATGTTTTGATTGTGCGCCTAGTTTTATCATTTTGAGCATCCTAAGTAATGTCTAGAACCACCCAAATAGTAGGTCCAAAGCCTCCTGGACCATAGGCATGGGACGGGTAGTGCACGCATTGGACACGATCTAGAATTGAATTAGAGCGCTTTAAGTAAACAACTTTAACATAGTAATTGGGTAGCAGGAGATAACAGTTTGTGCCCGCTTAATAATATGAGCAACGCCTACCCTAAGGGAGTTACGAAGTATTATTTATGTTACACGAGGTGATCCTTTAGGCTAAAAAACATAGGACCCCCCCTCCCCCTCCATTATATATTCATTGTTCACATTTCGAATTTAGAATAATTAAGTTGTATCATGTAACCTCCAAAGACTTGCACTAATTATTTATATAGTTTAATTCTTATGCAATTTTCTCTACACTTATTTACATCGTAGTAGAACCTTTTAAATTCCTTGTCTTCCCTCGCTTACATGATCACATAGGACAATTATAATCATATTATCCCACATAGCGTAAACTTCGGCTAGGACCCACACTTTTGTATCTCAAAGAGTGCCTAACACCTTCTTTTTGAGGTAATTTGAGCCCTTACCCGATCTTTGGTGACGTTGATTAGTTAAAACAGAGTTACTTGCAAATATGTGTCATAACACACCTTAAAATCGTTAGGTGGTGACTCTTCTCCTTTAACACCCATTTAAAAGAGTTTTCACATGTCGAAACCTGCTTTTACGAGAAAAAGGGGCGCGACAACATGGCGATTCTGCTGGGGATATACTTAGGCTCTTACCATAATGAAGTTGACTTATGCGGATTAACGGATTATTTGAGGACATGTACATCCCTTCCCTTATTTTCCTTTATTTGTTGCTATGACATATACATCCCGTCCCTATTTCCCTTACTTGCTTAAACTGCTATGACATGCACATCCTCCTTCTATGACATATACATCCCCTCCCTATCTCATCTTGTTTAAGAATACTATATTATGTCTCTCATGTCCCTAGCTCCCTATTTGCTTCATTTAATTACGTTTTCGCACATTTTAATGAGTTAAACTAACCTCTCTCTTTTGTCTTTCCTTTTTTTTCATTCTTATGTTCATATTATTTACTGTTTTTACGCACTTTCATCATGCAAATATTTGGCAACGTATTACTATTTTTTCATAAAGCATGATTCCAGCGTCATACTCTACTCGTACTTATTATCAACATAACGACGCTTGATGAGTGTCCGCGCTTTCTTAAAAAATACCCTTTTAAAATGGAAAGGCTTTTCAGCGGTAGATAGGTCGATGAGTGGTGCAGTCGACAGTCCCAAATCTTTCCCTCTCATGTTGTCCACTTGAAAGTAGCAGTCTAGACCTTTCTAAAAACCACACTCTAATTTGAAATGTACATGCATCATGCTGAACATAGTGTGGATTGAGACATCACTGACGCATCAACCCGCTTAGATAAGCCATGTCCAAAGTCCAACGAGATTTCTATAAATCTCAAAGGACCTCATCATATTATGTGCATTACTTGGAGAAAACGTGCCAACATATTGATCATTATTGCGTAAATAGTCGAGTCTGGTGGGGAAAAGGGCTAACATTTATTTGTTTGTAGAAAATGAAGCACGAAATCCCTAGGTTCGGTATGGTCAAGAATATCCTACCTCTGTTATTTCACTGGTGGAACGACCTTGCATCCTGTGACAGAAATCATGTAAGGAGACTACTGGGTAACTTGCCATCTTTGCTGAATATCCAACCCAACAGGGGACTAATTGAGGCAGCCACCATGTTCTGTGATGAAAAGTGAGCTATTTTTCAATTTGGCAATATAGAAATGACTCATATCCTTCATGAAATAAGGGGCTTCGCGAAGTTACCATGGTATAGTCTGTGTCTATTGGTGCTAGAAAATCGCACCCCACACGGTTTTCTGAAGATGCTGGGTTTTAAGAAGAATGACGAACTGGTCTGCCTGAAAAAATATACATCCCCTTTGAATTTCTATATAAGCAATATGGCCATAGAATATCATATCGCCTGCATCATGAGAAGCTAGCCATTACCTCTTTGGGATTGGTGCACCACCGGGTCTATGTCTTCATAGTCTGTTTCTTGGGTTTGTTGATCTTTCCAATGCAAGGGGGAAGAATTCATATTGGCTTAGCCATGGTCGCCAGGACCTTAATAGAGGGTATCGAGGGGCATAAATACACTCTCATCCCGATGATCTTAGCTGAGATGTAACGTGCTCTGGATTGGTACAAGTATAGGTTCGGACACTTCGAGGGTTGTAATCTCATGCTACAAGTTTCGCTACTGGAACACTTTCAGAGGGGTGATTATCACCAGGATCATCTATGAAGGCCGATGAATGACTACATATACATTCATCACCCAAAGAAGATGACACTCATTCCAGACAGATTAGCAAAGCCTAAAAATGGTGTAGGTTGGGTGCGTTCCTTAAGTAATCTGACAGATGAGCAAGTGCATTAGATGTTTGAGTAATTTCCTAGTAGCGAGTTCATCATCAGGTCCAAAGGAACCACCCACTTAGTACTGATTAGGCTGCGAGACATCTACCCTTATGCTCCTAAAAGAGTAATGAGGCAAGATGGGAGGAAATAAGTCATACCTCGGGTTTCCAACATGGTTTAGTATAAAACTGATTTCAAAGGAGATGTCATCCCATTCAAGTTTGAAGCCCAACACATGTTGAACAAAAAGATCATCGTGGAGGGAGAGACTATTGAGTCGGACATATATCACGCCGGTCATATGTACTACTATCTCTCATGGTTGGAAGATGACATAGTCGGGGACATCAAACCAGGGGTCAATCTGAAAGATAGGATCATAGATGAGGTGGTTGAGTCATAGGTGAAATACAAAAGGCTACGTAAAAGAGTGTTCGAATCTGAAGCTATGCATCTAGAACATCATAAGGTGGATATGGAGGCGATCAGAGAATGGAAGGAGATTGCAAATAAGTCGACAAAGTGGTTGGAGAATCTAGAGCAAGGACTGATGAAGCTAGAGGGGAAGGTAAGAAAAAGGCTTTGGGATTGTCAAGGCATGGATCCTGATGAAGGAGGGAAGCTGGCAATGGCTTACTTGCTACTAGACATGCGCAATCTAGGAAATATGATTAATGGGATCAAGAGAGCCAAGTATGGAGAAGGTCCTTCGAGGACCAAGTAGACTATGAGATAATGTTCTTTACTACTTTCCAAATTAAATTTCATTAGATTTTGATGTAATAAGGCTCAATGACATTAGTGACTTTATAATTATTATTTAGATTTAGTGAAAGATTGATTTGGCTTATTTTTGCATTAATGGAATGAGGCAATGTTGGCATGAATTTTCACCAAGTCTATGTGTCACATAGGACAACCTCAGGCACAATGTGATCCCCAAATTAGGACGCGAATTATTGCATGACCTTACGTGATACCTGCTTAAATATTGCAAACACTCTTTCACTTCATCTCACTGATGTGGTTAGCTTTTGTTTTTCTTTCTTTTTGATTATTCCCATTCACAAAGGTTGGTTCGTGCATTTTGGAATCATCAACATACCACACCAGATCCAGAGGTCCTCCAATTCCTCCTTCGCCTAGATACCTAATAATAGGCTATAATCTTGTATTTTAGTCGCTTACTATACTCTAATTTACTGCACTTTAATTAAGTTTGAGTGTTAATTGCTAGTGTTTTGAACTAATTGTGTGTTTTATGCCTTGTAGGAGTGATTCCGATCTATGTAAATGTTATGAACTAATTCGAGCTAATTGGAGCTTTGAAGTCTGATTAAAAGCCCAAAGGAATAAGCCGAAATCGTGTTCGGGGGTCGAGGATCACTTATGGGCGTCAAAAATTAAGGAAGAATAAATCTGCTGAAAAAATGCAATGATACGGCGCACTGGGCGACGCACAGTGCGACACATCAGTGTAAATATCTACAGAAAATGTCAAACTTCAGAGACTGGGTTTTTGGGGTCTGTCAGGAACAAGCACTAATGTTATGCACAGTGCGACACATGAAAAGCAATAAGTTTGCAAGTTTTCCTATTTCTGCTAGAAAAGGGTGATTTCATTTAGGCCCCACCCTACTTGGTATAAATACATGGAAACATGGTATTTTCTGGACTTTTGACACGTCTAAGACCTAAGGAGGCTAGAGAGAAGGTGGAGAAGCCAAAGCATAAGGAATTCATCATTCAATCCTCACTCAAGGCAAGAGTTTGGATTGTTTAATGCTTTTCTTTATATTTGTGTTGAATTACTCCTATCTATGGAGTAGTTCTCTTTAGGTATTGATGGATTTGGTGTTTTGATGATTGTTTGTGGATATTAACTCTCGTTTTTATGTATTGAATTGTTTTGGGTGATTTAATTATTGCATCTATATTCACTTGTTCATGTAATCGAGATAGGCATAACTTGTGGTATTTTTGCATCATCTTGTTGGTTGAATTCATTGATTCTTCTTAGTAATCAAAAGAGGATAGTTGAATTATTGTTTAGACCTAGTTAGGAGGATAATCGAAAGAGGTTCTCCTAAAGACCAGCCCACTACGAATTCGTGCATATCTTCACCGAGCATAACTTGGTTTATATTGTGAGGTTGAGACTTAATCGAGAGAGGAGTTTCTACTAAACATTTGAACTAATAATTGAGTGAATTCGAGAGACTCACTTGAACCTTAGAAGTGAATTAACGAGAGTTAAATCCCAGACAATTATCTTGCACCTATCCAATCAACCCCTATTTTCTCCTATTGATATCTTCTTTGCTTAATTTTGTTAAATTGTCATTAGTCAATTATATCTAGAGTTTTAGTTAATTTTAGTTCTTAATCATATAATCTAAATTGTTGATCATCTCAGATAGCAATAAAACAATAAACTAAAATAATAATTGTTTAACTCTAATCCATGTGGATACGATAATTTTCTATACTATCTTTGACTAGCGAGCATATTTAGGTATGTGTTTTGAGCTCATCAAGACCTGAAAAGCAAATGCAAATGCAAAGAGAAGATGGACGATCTGAGTGGAAATGAAAAAGGCAAGGCTACCATGGCATAAAATATTGAAACCTCAGATGGAAGTACGTCGGGACATAATGAGTTGGTCCTACATTTTAAATAGAAAATCTTGGAGTTGCACGGTGAGCTGGAGCAGGTCCGAAATCTCGCAAACCTCTCATTCATTCAAAATGTTCCTAACATGAACTAGCAAGGAAAAACCATTAAGAATCAAACACCACTCCAAAATACCCAAACCCAAAATCCACTACCCATAGCTCCACAAATTCCTCTTGCAATGCACCAGTATCACAATCCCGCACCTCCTTAAAACCTTAACTCGCCGCTAATGCAAACCCCTCAATAGCACCGCCATCATCCAACCCAGTATCCGCAAACCACCACTTATCACACCCCTCAAAACGCACCACATATCACCCTTGATCCCCCTCAAACTTCGATCAATTATCACACATATACCCAAGTTCTAATAATTCACCAAGGAAACACGATATACTTGGAAAACTTTCCCCATAGCCCACAAGAAACCTTATACATACCTGAACTGACTGAGAAGGAACTGCTTATCCGAAACATGGTGGAGGAACTCAAGAAACTGACAGGTAGAGTCTAGAGTGTTGAAGGCGGGAAGGGTGTTGAAGGTTTCAACTACGAAGACTTGTGTATCGAGCCAAATGTAGAACTGTAAGAGGGTTACAAACCTCCCAAGTTTCAGATGTTTGATGGCACTGGTGACCCTAAGGTGCATCGTAGAACATACAGTGATAAGCTTATAGGAGTGGGCAAGAATGAACAAGTCCGTATGAAACTGTTCATTCGAAGTCTTACAGGAGCTACATTATCTTTATATATCATCCAATATCCGAAGAAGTGGGAAAATTGGGTGAGCATGGCATCTGATTTCATAGATAGATTCAAGTTCAACATAGAGAATGCGCCAGATGTTTTCTATATCAAGAACCTCCAAAAGAAGCCGAAAAAAACCTTTCACGAGTATGCTACTCGTTGAAGATCAAAGGCCGCCAAGGTGAGGCCACCACTTGAAGAAGAACAAATGAACATGTTCTTTGTCAGAGCTCAGGATCCGCATTATTATGATAGATTGATAGTTATCGAGAATCACAAGTTCTCAGAAATCATAAAGTTAGAAGAATAGATAGAAAAAGGAACCAAGAGAGGAATGGTGACCAATTTTGAGGCTCTGCACGCCACCAACAAAGCCTTGCAATCAGGAGGTAACTCGAAGAAGAAAGAAGTGGGTGTTGTGATGGTAGCCCAGGGCTCTAAGTCTCTCCTTACATACCAAACACCTCCACCCATATATCAACCCTCACCTCCAAAATACCAATACCCCACCACCACCTACCATACCTATAATACCCAACCTGCATATTACCATTCACCTCCTCCCACCCACCGACCAAACTTTGACCGTAGAGCTCCCAGACAATTCACCAATATTCACTCCCATTCCCGTTGTTGCTGTTGAAAACCCTTCATAGTGGGTTAACCCCAACAAAACTTGTGCCTACCATTCAGGCATGAAGGGCCATACCATTGAGGAATTTCGCATGTTGAAGGACAAGATCCAGAAGCTGATTAACACCAAAGTTATACAAGCAAATGAGTCTGCACCGAATATCCGCAATAACTGTCTTCCTGAGCATAGGGGCGAGGGAGTGAATGTGATAGAAATTGACAAATAATGGGATTAGGAGGGATCCATCAGACTTATTCAAGAGTGGGACGCTCCAAAAACATCTCATGTCACCGTCTCGCCGATTGTGGTGCAAACTCAGGCACCGTTTAAGGTCGAGGTAGCTATGCCTTTCACTGTGATGGTAGCTTCAACACCATCTTATAAATCTGATGTTGTCCCATGGGATTATGTGGCGGAGGCAAGAATAAAAGGAAAAGCCAATATGGAAGAGACAGGTGTTGTGCAAGGAATGACTAGAACTGATAGAGTTTACACACCTGAGAATCTTGGAGGAACAAGCAAAGACACCACATCTAAGCGTCTTATCGTAGAGACAAGCACTGATGATCTTTGGAGGAAGGTACATACAAGGTAATACTCTGTTTTTGATCACCTGAACAAGACTCCCGCCTAGATATACATCTTATCATTGTGCCAAAACTCAAATGCACACAAGAATGCCTTAATGAAGGTTATATGCCCACTGGTATCACTAGTGGGAGATAGCTAACATGGTAGGGCAGGTACTGGAAAGTCACAAGATTACTTTCTACAAAGACAAGCTACCGCCAGAAGGGTTGAGTCACAACAAAGCATTGCACATCACTGTGCAATTTGAAGATACGTTCATTGATAGGGTTCTGATAGATGGAGGCTCGAGCCTGAACATATGCCTGCTGACTACTCTAAAACGACATGGTAAACGCCTGCATGAGATACAGATGGGGACAACCTTAATCTACAAATGGGCCCTACCAGGTTCGATGTTGAATTCCAAGTTCTAGACATATAGCCACCTACAACTTGTTATTGGGAAGACCATGGATACACACAGCTGGGTCAGTCGCTTCTACTCTGCACCAGGATATGAAATTCGAGTGGAATCATCAAGAGGTGATTATTCATGGAGATGGAAGTAACCCTATCTACACCAACCATACTGTGCCAGTTAACAAGAACAGGAGAAAATTGGGAGGAGAAAGGTATAACTTCATTGAGCGATTAAACACAATCTAGAAGGGCCGATGGTGGAGCAATACAATAAAGAGCATACCGATGTGGCTGGGGGTATGAACCAGGCAAGGGTCTTGGTCCAAAGCTTCAAGGGATCAGAGAATCAATGCGACCACAATATCATGGCACAACCTTTGGTATCGGGTATGAATATACTTTGCAAGAATACCAGGATTGGATATCGTCGTGCCATGCTGCTTACTATCCGTTGGAACAACCTATACCACCACTGCACCATACATTCAGCAAGACTGATGTGATTTGGGGATTCGAGGAAGACGAGGTTTTGGTCGGTATGAGGAAGCTATTCCTGGATGAGGAATATATGGACTGCAGTGCAATCTTACAGGTGGAAGAGGAGTAAGACCTTACCATTCAGACAGTGGGAGAGGGAGTTGTTCTCAAGAACTGGATTGTTGCACCATCCCGGGCTCGCTGAGTACCTGGGTGGCCTTGGCAGAATTAACAGGATTTATTTTTAAATTGTTTTTGGGCATTTAAGAAATTTCCAGTGTTTTGTTTTGAAATAATTACTCGAGACATTGAGTCGTACTTGTTGACAATTTTAAATTTTATTAATGCATTATTGTTTTTCGTTTACTTATTATCATCTTTCTACATTCTTTTTCAGCGTAATTATTACATATCCCGATGAATATATGACTGTGACATGTAATGAGACAACGCAACATAAGAAAAGTGATTCGAAAGATTTGGAGAATGATATGATACTTGAGAAAATTGTCAAAGAGGTAGAGAATTTTGAGAACAAACCAAAGTTCAATTTAGAATAAACAGAGCCAGTTAACTTAGTGGATTCTGAAACAGTCAAAGAAACTCGCATTAGCATTCATCTATCGCCATCAGAGAAGGAAGAGTACATCAGGTTTCTGAAGGAATACGAGGATATTTTTGCTTGGTCCTACGATAACATGACTGGATTAAGCACATCCATAATAGCTCACAAGCTGCCTACCAACCCCATATGTCCGCCGGTAAAGTTGAAGCTCAGGAAATTCAAGCCAGACATGAGTCTGAAGATAAATCAATGCCAAGGTCCATCGAGTGGTAGAGTATCCAACTTGGATGGCCAACATTGTGCCAGTTCCAAAGAGGGATGGGAAAGTCAGAGTGTGCGTCGACTATCGGGATCTGAACAGAGCAAGTCCTAAGGATGATTTTCCATTGTCCAACATACACAAACTGATCGACAACTGCGCCAAGCATCAACTCCAATCCTTTATGGATTGCTTCGCATGATATCACCCGATTTGGATGGACAAAGAGGATGCAGAAAAGACAGCCTTCATCATTCCATGGGAGATATATTGTTACAAAATGATGTCATTCAGTTTGAAGAACGTTGGGGCAACCTATATGAGGGCCATGACTACTCTTTTCCACGATATGATACACAAGGAAATAGAGTTGTACGTGGATGATGTTATTATAAAATCTAAGAGAAGTTCGAATCGCATAGCAGACGTGAGGAAGTTTTTCAACCGGCTTCGAAAATACAATATGAAGCTAAATCCTGCAAAATGTGCTTTCGCAGTCCCTGCTGGGAGGTTGTTGGTTTTATCGTCAGCCATTACGGTATTGAGCTAGACCTGTCAAAAATAAAAGTTATTCAGGACTTGCCACCGCCAAAAGACAAGAAGGATGTGATAGGTTTTCTGGAACGCCTCAATTACATCAGCCATTTTATAGCACAGTCAACGGTGATATGCGAGCCGATCTTCAAGATGCTGAGGAAAGATGCTTCGGCGAGCTAGACCGAGGAATGTCAAAAGGCTTTCGACAAAATAAAGAAGTACTTGTCTAAGCCGCCCATGCTAGTCCTACTAGAGCCAGGAAGACCTTTGTTGTTGTACTTGTCCGTGTTGGATGGAGCCTTTGGTTGTGCCCTGGGCAATATGATGCAACTTGCACTACAAGAAAAGCGGCCTTTAAGGAAGGGAAATCTGGTCCTTAATATCCCAAATCTGGTCCCGAAATGGTATATTATGACGGGGAACAGCTGGTCGTAACCCGTCGTAACAGCCTTCGCCGCAAAAAGTCATTAACGACGGGTCTATCACAGGTGCGGGAATACTTTAGAGATCGGGAGAAATTCTGGTCATGAAATACTTTTAGAGACTATATATCTCGTCCCTAATAGACGATGACAAATATATATATATTCCCGTCACTAAACCCTTTTAGCGACCAACGTTTAACTGATCCTAAATTATGTTTTAGAGATGGGCAAAAAATTTGGTCGTAAAATACTTTTAGACTACATATCTCGTCATTCCAATCGTTAAACCATTTTATCGACCAACCATTTACTGGCCCTAGATTATGTTTTAGAGACGAGGTCCCTATTTAAAATAATTTTGTAATTTAGCATTCATATTCATGGTCTCTTATTAAATATGAATAGTCCTAAAGCTCAATGCCGTAAAAATATATTAATAACAATAAATATCAAATTAGAATTGAAAAATCTAGATACAAAAAGATAATATATCAAGTTCACATCCCATGATGATGTTACTTTCTATATTTGGTCAACATCTTAACAAAAAACTTAAGCTAACATCTTCAGCTAGACTATGATATCAAATTTTGCATAACAGTCTTAGCAAAATAATAATGAGCTTGTGAATCTTCTAAACTTGCATCTTGACTTGTAGCTTCAATCATCAAAACCTGTAAGTACAAAAGTTTGAAAAGATGATAAATACTATTGGTAAAATAACATATATAAAAATTTTAAACTAGCAATAGTTAAATGGTTTATCCCAAAAGCAGTTTAAATTCACCGGGTGTTATCCAGCAACATCAACAATGTTACAGGGAAATATAAGAAAAATTAATTAGAAAAGCTTTGGGATGGTAAATCAAACTTTGGTTCGAAAAATCCCGGTACAACAATTCAAGATTTACCATTCAAGAGAACAACTATTATGAACAGACAACAACATCACCAACTTGGTATTTTTAATCATACGAGAACCATATCATCTAAATCTACTGAGCACACACATTACCATTTATGTACAGAACAAACAGGACATACAACAAATAAGTTTATAGACAACAACAAAGATAAGCCTTTACTGCAGCTTATAGAGTGTCAAACTTCTCCGACAATCCCCCAAAGTTTACAAACATGCATGATGTCCATCGTATAATGTGTTTACAAATTCAGAATAATTTACGCAGTAGTAACATCTGTTGAATAAGTGAAATCCTTCTAATAAAATATTCAATTCCAGTTCCCTTTTCAATCCTTTGTAATAGTAAAATACTTGTCACAGACAAGATGTATAGGTTTAAGAATTGCACAGATATCTTTTCTTTCACATAAGAGTCAATCATCACGTTAAGTTTTTATTTTGAAGCATAGACATTGGTAAAACCAACTTGGACTTAGGATGCCCTCTTGGATTTATACATTTTAGCACAGAAAACATAGATTACTAATAACATTGCCTCATAATATAATTTTGGCAAATTGGCGCCTTCAGGTAACAACTCCTCTTTGAGCATTTTCAATAACATTATAAATGACTCATTAGTCCAACGAACCATACTTTTGATGTGAAGCAATTTAATCAAAGAGGAAAGCTTTGAAGCTTTTGAATTTTGGTAGAATGGCTGCTCGAAATCCTTCAATAGCTTGTAAAATCTTTTTTGCATCAATATTTGGTTCCTCCTCAATTAAATCATCACAATCAGTATGCACAGTTCTTCCATCAATATTAGGATATAGATCTCTCAACAGTTCTTGTACTTCATCTTCACTTTCACATTCTACTAGTTCATCACTATCTTCATCTTCAGATTCTAATAGTGGCTCACCTAAATTTTCCCCGTGATGATACCAAAAAGTATAATTTTGAATTATTCCATATACTTTCAAATGCGTCTCAACTGTCTTACGAGTTCCTAAAGTTGTATTACAACATTTGACACATGGACATCGTATTTCATATTTTTCTCCTGTTTTTTGAAAAGCATAATCAAAAACTTTTTGTACTCCGATTAAGTAGGCTTCATCGAGCCGATTATCAACAAGTTGCATCGAGTGCTTACTAGGTGCTATAACCTTGGAGAGTAAATAAAAATTACATTAAAAAAAAGATAAAAGATACGAAAAATACTACGATGCACACAACTTGTTACGGTCAGATGCACACAACTGGTTCAACTCTAAGGTCGCACTTTCTAGTGGACTGGGCTCCTCTATTTTCAGTTAATACATTGTAATATACAATCAGATGGCACTAATCTAGATAAAAGATTATAAATTAACTTGTAATTAAAGATGTTGGTTCCTAAAATATTCATACATGGTTCCTTCTAGCCTGCTTCGAGATCGAAGTAAGTACTTACACCAAAGAAAAGTGTAAACAGTATACTTTACGACACAACATCATCCAAAATAGTCGCGTGCGACTAAAAGACTGCTTCTTGCTAGTTAGTGTGATCTCATGAATTTCCCTAAGTTCTTAACATGTATCATGATTCATGTTCCCTGCTATTTCTTTTTTCTTACGGACAAACACCCATATCCTATTGCTTAGTTATATGAAAGAAAAATATATGTGAATACAGTGTTAGTTGTATGTTTGATATTACTTGGCGTTCATAAACTAACTTCTTCTTATAGTTCTGAATGATGAAGAATTAACAGAGAAAAATGAAAACTTTTTTCATATATAAAATAAATACACCAACATATCTATCTCATAACACATCAACAAGAAATTACAATCATCCCATATGCTATTATTGTTCAGATATGCTAAAATACAATTGCCAGTAGAGAAGTGAAGGGCTATGAGGTATAAAATAGATTTAGTTGAAATCTTTTCAGATATAAAATCAAAACTGCAATAGGAGTAACAACGCTAGTCCCTGTTTGGGCTCCCAAAATCCCTCACTGAATACATAAAACTAATATGTCATTCATGGAATAATTAGCTTTTTTCAAAACTGGGATGCACTCTGTATAAAATAAAAAATTTTTGACACTATGCTACAAACTCGAATACACTTCAAAAAGTTAAATTATAAAATTAGGAATCCCAACCCAAAAATCTTTCCACTGATTATACAAACAAGAAAATACCATATTATGAAATCTTACCAATTTTTTAGTGTTAGAGAAGAATAAAAAGAAGAAGAACTCGAATAAAGCTGCAATCAACGGAATCAGAACACTTAGAGAAGAAAAAGAGCAACTTGAAAGAGGAGGCATACCTTGGATTCTCAAACGAGCGAGATGGAAACTAGGGCAGAGTTGAATTAGCACACGACCAGATTCACAATCTATGTTTTCTCAAAACACAGATAAACGAGACGGGCTCTAAATTAGCTAGGCAGAGATTAGGGCAGAGCTGATACGGTTTTGAGAATATAGAGTGTTTTGTTTAATTTACTTTTTAGAGCCTTTTACTTTTTAGTTTTGGAGCCTGAATTTTAGAAAATAATAGGTTTTTAATATTTTGATATTAGATTTGGCGTCCCTCAATTATAATTTGGGACCAGTTACTATATTTTTAGGGACAAGATTTAATACCTTCGCAATAAAATAAAGCATTAAGGACCGCAATATAATCTCCTCCCAATACATATTATTAGCGACGGAATTATTAACTCGTCCCTAAAAGTTGGTCATAAATAAGGCTTTTTCTTGTAGTGTGGGAGAAAAGAGCAGATTATATATTATCTGAGTAAGAAGTTTACACCTTATGAAGCACGGTACTGTCTGCTAGAACGCACTTGCTATGCTTTGACATGGATAGCTCAGAAATTGAGGCATTACTCATGTGCCTATACTACATACCTCATATTAAGGATGGATCCTCTCAAGTACATCTTTCAAAAGCCTATGCTTATTGGGAAGTTAGCCAGCAGATACTGTTAAGTGAGTTCGATATCATCTGTGTAACTCAGAAGGTAGTCAAAGGACAAGCATTGGTAGACCACCTGGCAGAGAACACCGTAGACAGTGAATACGAACCATTGATGATGTATTTTACCTTTGAGGAAGTATCGTTTGTAGGGGAAGATATTGCCGAAACATATGACGGTTGGAGGATGTTTTTCGACGGAGCCATAAACTTCAAAGGAGTGGGTATCAGAGCTATTTTAGTATCAAAAATCGGTCAACACTACCCCGTGTCCACCAAGCTCAGGTTCCCATGCACCAACAATATGGAACACAAAAATATTTTTATATTTGCATTGTGTACAAGACTTGATCAAGAGGTTCACAAAGATAGAATTCAAACACATTTCGAGGATTCAGAACACGTTGACAGATGGATTGGCTACCTTGTCTTCCATGATACAATATCCAGACAAGAATATCATTGATCCTATCCCGGTAGAGATTCGTAAATAGCCAGCTTATTATGCCCATGTTGAAGAAGTATTTGACAGAAAGCCATGGTTCCACGACATCAATGAGTATTTGGAAAAAGGAGAATACCCAAAAAATGCTACACACACTTAGAAGTGCACGCTTCAAAGATTGGCCAACCTTTTGTTTCAGAGCCGAGGAATCATGTACAGAAGGCCTCTTGACTTGGGATTGCTGTGATGTGTCGATGCTCGGGAGGCGTCTAGATTGCTCGAACAAATACACGCCGGAACCTACGGACCCACATGAATGAGTTTGTTTTAGATAAGAAGATATTGAAGGTAGGGTCTTTTTGGATGACTATGGAGACAGACTGCATCAAATACGTACATAAGTGCCCCTAATGCCAGGTAAATGCTGATATGATACAGATGACACCCAATGAACTCAATGCAACAAGTTCACCCTGGCCCTTCTCTGCCTGGGGCATGGATGTCATCGGACCAATTGAACCCGCTGCTTCAAACAGACACAGGTTCATTTTGGTGGCTATAGATTACTTCACAAAATGGGTCGAAGTCGCTTCCTATAAAGTAGTAACTAAGAAGGTCGTAGCATATTTCGTTCGAGATCACATTGTTTATCGATTTGGAGTACCTGAGTCAATTATTACCGACAATGCCGCCAATCTCAATAGTATTGTAATGAAAGCCATGTGTGATACATTCAAGATCAAGCATCAAAATTCTACAGCATATAGGCTGCAGATGAATGGAGCCATGGAAGCCGCAAACAAGAACATCAAGAAGATATTAAGGAAGATGGTGGACAACTACAGAAATGGCATGAGAACCTACCATTTTGCTTTGCTTGGGTACCACACCACTGTTCGTACGTTAACTGGGCCAACCCCATATCTACTAGTCTATGGTACTAAGGCTCTTATACCTGTCGAGGTGGAGATTCCCTCCATAAGAATCATACAAGAGGCTGAGCTCAGCGACGTGGAATGGATACGGAGCTAGTATGAGCAACTGGCTCTCATTAACAGTAAGAGGATTAACGTAGTATTTCACGATCAACTCTACCAGAACAGAATGGCAAGGGCTTTCAACCAAAAGGTTAGATCGAGGCAATTCACACCGGGATAATTAGTGTTGAAATGGATCTTCCCGCATCAGGACGAAGCAAAGGGAAATTCTCACCTAACTGGCAAGTCCCTTACATGGTTCATCGAGTACTGACAGGAGGAGCGCTTATACTTGTAGAGATGGATGGAGAAATATGACCAAAACTTATCAACTCGGACACAATCAAGAGATATTATGTTTGAGATTATCTTTTCACTTTCTTTTAATGTAACCTGAACAATGCTTGACCTGATTCCCGTTAAAGAGGGGATACGTAGGCAGCCCTATGGGTTCGGTCACATCATAATAAAATCTTAATTTCCCTCCACGGTTAGGAACCGGGGCAAGATTTTGAGTTTTGTCAAGGATCGCCAAGAAGTGTATTGCCGGAAGTATGTATTTAAACTGGGGCAGAATTTTGAGGAGGGTCCTCAAAATTTTGAGTTGAGAAGGTTGTAATGTCTCGAAATGTGTCACAGTCTCCGATTTGACAAAATTATTTGCATCATCAAATATTTTGAACAACTGCATTTCTTACAAATGATTTATCACAAATGCATATTTTTTTCATTTTCTATAGTAGCCAGATAATACCTAGAGGGACTCAAACAAGGCATCACGATAAGGAGCAAAAGAAAAATGAGGAATCCAAGACACGGACCAACCTTTCCCCAAAAACTCACAATTTTGCTTTGGATGTAGGCATAATGGACATGACAAGCATCTCCATAAGTATACAACAAGACCACTAGCTTCTCTGACATATATCGCCTAGTACAAACGCGTCAAGCTAAGAATCACTTTCTTTCTCATATTTAATCTTCGCCTTTCTCTGCATAAGGATAAACACTACCTCCCTTATCGCATAGGGCTAAGCACTGCCCTCAAAATTACATAGGGCTAAGCAATTCCCTCATTACATTGCATAAGGGTAAGAATTGCCTTTCTCTACATATGGGCTAAGCACTGCCCTCATTCATTGCATGAGGCTAACCATTGCCTCCACTATTGCATAAGGCTAAACACTTCCTTTCCTTGCATAAGACTAAGCACTGTCTCCATAACATTTGCATAAGGCTAAGTACTTCCTCCAATATTGCATAAGGCTAAACGCTACATTTCTCTGCATAGGGCTAGGCACTGCCCTCATCACATACAAGGCTAAGTGCTGCCTTGTCTCGTTCTCGCATACAACTAAGCATCACCTATTTCCTCTATCGAATGATCGATAGCACCTCATATTTTCATTTCATGGGATGAACATCGCCACGTTGTCCGAAGGTGTCATAGTCTGAAGGAATCATCTTCATAGCCCAAAGATATCATTCCATGGCCTGAGGATCTCTCGAAACTGCATATCTCTATTCAAAGGCATCACAGTGTAGAGGTACCATCCTCATGGCTCGAGGACACCATTTAATGGACTAAAAATCCCTTACCATACTCTTCATGGCCCAGGACGTCATGGTCTAAGGACATCATCCTCATCATCCAAAGACAACCCTCATGGTCTGAAGGGAATTTGCATCATGTCTAAATTTCTATAATAACCATATATATTCGTGTGCATCATGTTCTAAGTTTTGTAGGTAACTCGGAAGGTAACCATTCTACAAACGGGAGAAATTCCCGCTCCGATTTTCGTTCACAACGCTCACATCCTTGGATATCTCAAACGTAACCGCTAATCAGATTGTTTACTTTATGTCCCGTAATTGCCCAAACGTTTATCTTGAATATTCGTAACATTCAAATTCGCATTCATAGCTCCACCCGAAATTATCCGTTACTCATGACGCTATCCTATACATAAGATCTTTCCGCGAAATATATGACCATCCTTATAACAACTCCATCAATTTCGTTCGCCATTGGATCCAGTACTACACGCGGCATGATTCCCCTAACACCATGGATATGTAGGCAAATCAAGAGCCAGGGTATGCCCCCTACTTTTCAAAAACACATCATCCTCGCTCATTTCGGACAAAATTTTCTTTACCGGACAACTCTTTCATCATTCTCGGATAAAGATGGGCAGTTGTTGATACCCAATTTTATCCTCATATTTTATAAAGTATTCCATATACTTTCATAATATAATTTTGAATTATTACCCAATGTACAAGAGACATATAAGTATTTTCTATAATTTTCTATAATTTTTAATGCTTTAAAATTGATTTTCTTGCATTTAAATAATTTAATTATTTATTAATTATCCTGTGAAATTATTTAAGGATGATTTAATCATAAAAATTTATTATTTACACCCACATGTATGTTTTATGACATTTTACTTCATTTTATATAATTACATTCGTATTTTCGAACTATTTACACAATTTTCGCAATAATAGCCTACATTATATACATAACTATATTTATTATATTATTTATGCTCAAATAGTATTTTTATATTTTTATAATGTCAAGCCATTATTTTCAATTATTTTACTGCATAAGTAATATTTTTATTATTTATTAATTACTTTTTGTAAATGGTTTTTAGACAAATTTCGTATATTTAATTTATAGCCCAATCTAGGGCTAATTTTTGGACCAAAATAGGCCCAAGGCACTTGGCCCATTCTATTTAACCCTTCAGCAGCCCAAGACCAAACAACCCTCTTTAAAACCCAGTCGCGACCCGACCTTAACCCACCCAGCCCGTCTCTCGATCTTAGTCGTTGATCTTAAATGATCAACTACCCAAATTAAGCCGATCCTTGTTTTTATACTCCTCCCCATTAAACCCTAGAGACAATTCCCGTCTCATCCGCCCTTAAACACACCCAATCCTTCTTCCCCTTGAGAAACCCTAGTCGCCTCATCTCTAATCATTCTCCCATTCCGGCTAGACAATGGAATCTCCTTGTGATTCACCTTTCTTGTTTGTGTAGCCGCATCATTATCTATAAAACAATGGTGTTACTTAGTACTTGCCTAAACTTGGCAAGTACCATCTCTTAGAATTGGGCCCCTTTAACTTCAATCTCTAAGATCTGGACAATATTCCGTCCATATACACGGAAAAAGGGTTGCTTTCTCACACCAACAGACTAATTTTCAAGCATTGAACCCTAATTAGGGTTTGGATATTGTTTCTCCCTTTTCCATCTCTATTACTGATTGCATGTGATATTTTCTTTCCTTATTTATAATTAATTGATTGTTTTTCATGTTTGTTCGTTCAATTTCTACTAATATATAAACCATTTTCCTCGTTCTTCTTCTAAGTACGAATGATTATCACTGAACTATTTCTATTACTCCCTCACTCTCACTCATTTTGCTATTCTAAAGTTGAGACCTTGGCCGACTGAAAGCCAAGGCCACTAGATTCGATTACTGCTCTTTCTCAGTACGAGCACTGCTCAGAGCTCACTTGAAACCCTTGGGAACTCTGACGCAGTGGGATTTTGGGTTTCTGCTGCACTTTTACTATTGACGATTAAAGTACTGCTGGAAATTATTCTTCTTACTTGCTTATCCGTTAATTTGTAACTGGTAAGTGCCTTTGGCCCTTGCAATTTTATTCTCTATTCGTTTGTGTTCATGCTCTATATATCTATGTCAATGAAACATTTGTGAATCAATATACTACTATGTCATCTCTATTTGTAGCCATATTTGCTCTGAAGTTATTGTCGTGGCTCTATACTTTTTCTAGCATCTGAAATGGCCAAATTTCTAACTTAGATTCTGGCTTTCTTAAGCATGTCTAGCCTAGTGTGTTTGTGTGTGTCTGAATGCACATATCTGCTACTTGTCCTGAGTTTATCTTTTGCCTTCTTCTGGTTTCTTGTGATAAACCAATTCATGCCCAGAATGTGTTCTAATTCATGTTGAATTATTCATGTATAACTTAATACTTTCTTAGAGTTGATTCTTGATCATGTTGTTAGCCAAACATGCTTTCCTGCTACTTAACGTGTGCTCCCTGATTTGTTCAACCCTGTGCTCTTCAATATTGCTTAAGACTTCTAGGGTGAGATTCATTATCTAGCCTCTTCTCCTATATGTGGTTAAGACCTAGTTCCTATATGTCTTATTAATCTAGAGTTGATATATTTTTACTTATCATGAGTTTTTATATTGTTTTTGAACTTGTGTACTATGATTGATACTTAATACGTTAAGTCTCATGTTCAACTAAGTGACATATTTGCCAACTGTTGTAAACTATGCCCACTAGCCTGTTGTTATATTGTTTGTGACCACATGCTCATTAGGCTTTCATGTTAAAAACCTTCATGTGGAAATTGTTATCAACTTGTTCCTGTCTATGATTTTGCTAGATTCTCGTGTTAATTGTCTGAAGTCTTTTAGGCTGATTCTGCACCTTTGAAACTCTATTTGATGTAGTTTTCTAGCTTATGATGTTCAATCCTATCACTTTGAAACCTATCATGAGTCCACCTTATGTATGCCTTGTGTACTTTCCAAAGCTTTATGTGATCCTATCTATATACTTTGGTTAGAATTGATGTTAGTTACAACTTTAAGAACTAAGTGTGTGGCCTTTAGAGCTGTTTAATTAATTACCTGAGTAGTTGTCACTTGCATGATTAAGTTTGGCATCAATTGGGTTAAGTATGTCATGCATCTTGGGCCTGGAATTGGTCCATTCATGTTGTTGGACTTGGGTGCCATATTCAGGCATACTCTATTGTTCTGCTAAGCCTGGGATTTGGGGTCTACTGGTTGTGTGAAGTGAGAGGTTGTTGAAGGCCTAGTCAGTGCTGGGTTACTTTTGTTTGGGCCTTTTCTTAGGCTTGCAGTCATTGTTTTGTGTAATATTTGTACTTGTACTCATTATCTGGGCCTGCAATAATTTGTAAACAAACAATTGGGAGAGTTAGTGAAATTGGGGGACGACTATATTCTATTTTTGCATAAAGGGGTAGAAAACATACATATAGGGTCTACATGCTTTGTTTGCTATTTTGTTTGACATGCTCTATTTCTTCACACTAGTAGAATTCATGCCTATAGGAATCACACACCTCACTTAAATTGTCTAAATACCTGTACACTATTCAAAGCATGTTGGTTCGAGTAATTGCTACCCCTGTCTCCAAGCATACTGTTGTGCGTTATTAGATAGAATGTCTATAGGAATCAAACGCCTATAACTACTTGTTTAATGATATTAGAGAGCATGCCTATAGGGTGTAATAATACATACATTCACTAATGCTCATCTAGATACCATGACTATAGGGTTTAACTAATTAATCAGCTGATTCTGTTACTTTCATTATACTGCCCCACCTAGATGTAACGACCCGATCGGTCATTTCGAGCATTAGCATTTCGTTCATCTATTTAGAGTCTTGATTAGCTTCGCATGATGTATTGTTACTTGTGTGTAATTTTGGTTTTCATGTGTTTCTGAATTAGTTTGAAAGAATGAATTTGATGTTTGAAGCTTTAAGTTGGAAGAGTTGACCAAGTTTGACTTTTTAGTATTTGACCTAGATTTGGAGTCTTGATGGTTTCATTAGGTCCGTATGGTGATTTTTAATTGTGGCGTATGCCCGAATTTGCATTTAGATATTCCTAGAAGGTTTCGCACTAATTTGCAAAAGTTGGAAAATTTAAAGCTTTGGATTATTCATAAGTTTGACTGAGGGTTGACTTTGATGATGTGGGATTCGAATTGTGGTTTTGGGAATTGGAATAACTTCCTTATGTCATTTGGGACTTGTGTGGAAAATTTGAGTTTATTCCAAGTTGATTGGATATGGTTCGACACGAGGTTTGAAAGTGGAAAGTTCAAAAGTTTATTAACTTTGATTTGAGGCGCAATTCATGGTTTTAATGTTGTTATGCATGATTTGAGGCCTAGAGTAGTTTTGCGTTATGTTATGAGACTTTGTTGGTCTGTTCGGACGGGGTCCCGAGGGGCTCGGGTGAGTTTCGGATGTGGTTCGGATCATTTCGAATGGTTTTGGATTGCTGGTTTTCTGTTGTTACCTGTTGCTTCTGGTGTTCTTTGCAATCGCGAAGGTCCAGACGTGATGGCGAAAGGTTTTAATCTTCGCATTTCCATGAGGATGAACGTATTCGCATAGATTTGGGGTTGGTCTTCATCGCGTTCGCATCTGCTTTTACCCGTTCGCGTAGTGATTGGGCTGAGCTGGGCAGGAAGCAGGTTTCCTCTTAGCCTTCGCGATGTTGTTCCCGCGATCACGTAGTTTTGTGAGCCTTGTGTATCGCGTTCACAAGGCTTTTGTTGTGATCGTGTAGAGGTTTTTTGGGGCAGTGCATTTTTCTTCTTCACGATCGTGATGGTATTTCCGCGATCGCGATTCATTAATTCGTCCAGCGATTATAAATACTTTATTTCGAAGGTTTCAGACATTTTAGTATATTTTGAGCTATGGAGCTCGGATTTGGATGATTTTGGAGGTGATTTTCACCATATGGATTAAGGTAAGTGTTATCTACTCGGTTTTAACTATATTTCATGAATCTATCTTCGTTGTCGACATTTGATTCATGATTTCAAAAGAGAATTTTGGGTTTTTTGTCTAACATTTTATAAAGTGAATTTTCGCGTTTTGAACATCGATACGGAGTTGGATTTGAATGAAACTAGTATGGTTGGACTCATAATTGAATGGGTTGTCATATTTTGTGAGTTCTGTCAGGTACCAAGGTGTGGGCCTGGGTTTGACTTTTGGGTTGACTTTGGTCTTTTGATTAATGATTCGACCTTAGTCTATTGGGTTTGATTCCTATGGCATTATTTGATGATTTTGAGTTGCTTTTGTCTAGTTTCGAGCCGTTCAGAGGTTGATGCATGTGCGATGGCTTTTTAAGTGTATTGTTTGGCTTGCTTGGTATTGGATTTGGCTTGTTCGAGGTAAGTAACACTACTAAACTTGGTGCTGAGGGTATGAACCCCTGAATATACGTATTATGTGTTTGGTGTTGAGGAGACGCACATGCTAGATGACGGGTGTGTTGGCGTGCAACATGTTAATTATGACTAGGTTGATTCTGTGGTACTATGTAGCGACCTAATCTTGTTTCTATCCATGTAATATTTATGTGCTAGAGTAATTGAGTTGTGATCCATGATAGAAACCATGTTTAAGCTATATGCTTATCCTGTTAGGACCCACTGAGGTCATTTTTTCTGTTGAGTTAGTTGCTTAAATTGCAATTACATACTCAGTCATACTCATTCATTGCATATCATACCTCAATCTATGTTATCATTTGTCTCACATCATATTATCATTGTTTGGGCTGATTAGCATGAGATTTTGTGATGCCGAGAAACTGGAGAGGATGATGACTAAGTGAGGTCGAGGGCCTGATTGAGAGTGATATTTATGGGATTGGGCTGCACGCCACAGCATGCTTTATTCATTTATGCCATGATTTGCATATATTAGCGCTTGGGCATGATCCGCCCCTCCGGAGTCTGATATACCAAAAGTGAGTGCAGATACCTACTGAGTACGAGTAAGAGTGCGAGTGTCGAGCGTAAGTGCTGAGCGCAAGTGTCGAGCACAAGTGTCGAGTGATTGGGAGGATTGATTTACTGGGAGGACTGAGCGAATTGATACTCTGAGGGTATGCATATGATTTTATCATTGCGTTGCATTACAATTGGCATGCATACTTGGTATGTAGGCATTGATATGCATTTCCTCATGTTGTACGACATTGTGACATTCATGACTTCATATGCACATTGACATGTAGGCGTAGAGATATACTTTTCACATGCCATCTGATAATGAAACATCTTATCTGTTGTTGAATATTTTTGGGAAAAATCACAGTTTTCAAATTTACTCATATTTTCCTGATTTTGGTGAATGATTTGGGTTTGTTGTTATACTTTAAAAGCATGCCTATTTTCCGGAACTGTGAACAAGCTGAGCATTATATCTTTGAGTTATTACTTGTATTGTTTTATTTATTTTTATGAACTGTTGTTGGTTATTGGAGCTGGATCCTGACCTTGGTACAAGCTCGTCACTACTTTCAACCTAAGGTTAGGTTTGTTACTTATAGAGTACATGGGGTCGGTTGTACTCATACTACACTTCTGCACCTTGCGTGCAGATGTTGGTTGTTGATGTTGCTTTGTATGGCGGGAGCTGGCATTGAAGATGTACCTGCATTCCGGTCATAGCTGCATCTTATACTTAGTAGCTTTAGATTTATTAATCTGTTCATGTATATTTCAAACAAATGAAGTATTTATTTCATACCAACTTTGTAAACTCTAAATCTTTGAAGCTCATGATTTGTACTACCATTTCTTGAGAAGTGTAAAAAGTTCAGTTATTTCATTATTTATTTTCTCACCATGTCTCATTGAATTGGATTGTTGCTAATTGGCTTACCTAGCGGGTTTGGTTAGGTATCGTCATGACTAGTTGGATTTTGGGTCGTGACAAGTTTTTATCAAAGCTCTAGATTCATAGCTTCTACGAGTCATGAGCAACTGTTTAGTAGAGTCTTGCGGATTGGTATGATGACGTCCATTCCTATCTTCGAGAGGCTACAGGGCATTTAGGATAAACCTCCCATCTTTCTTTCTTTATCGTGCGACATTGATTCAACTTGAAACGTATCGCTTTGAATTCATTCCACTCACTTGTATACGTACATGAGTTTTCGATATCAGCTGTGCATCGACGGCTTGTGATTCCATGGATGAGGTGCGAGATGTGTTTTTCTATGTGCTGATGATGGGCCAGCCTGGAGGAAATGAGGCCAGGTTTTGACTGTAGCTTGAGCACGGTGATTTCAGTTGTGTGAGCATGTGCTTTTGGACTTATATGTACAGTAGTGTCCATATGAGTGAAATTTGTGGCTCAGTGAGTGTTCAGATGGTTTGAATGTGACCAAAAAGGTTTGCTTGAGATGTAAAAAGGACTATCGGGTGCTTGATTTCTGTCTTGATGTGACGTATAATCTTAAGTTATGATTGTTTGAAGGATCTTTCATGTTGTTTAATTATACAACGAATTAGATTCTCATGTCTTGTTTAAGAGTCCAGGCTCAAGAAGATTAAGTGATTTCGTAATAATTGTGGTTGTGAAAGTGTATAGAAATATGCCAATTTGGGCTAAGCAGGTCGGTTATCTCATGCGGGATGGTCTATGGAGGTGTGATACTTATGATGTTGTGTGGAGGCTTTCTTTTCTACTAATGGGTTATAGGTGTTGCGATTTGAGTTTGGATTGGTTGAGAAAGTCGACTTGACTATCACGAGGATGAATGCGAGCTTAACAGAGGATTTGAGGTATTATATGATTTGTGTTACATGAGCTTATGAAGTATTTAGTTGAATCTCACTACAATATTATGGCAGTAATAGAGTATGGGCATTGTAAGTTATCGAGTATTTTGATCTATGGCTTTGAGCCAAGTGGGAGAGTCTGCTATCGACGATTTGATTGCATGGTTACGTGATGTATTGGTTTCGGTCTGAGGCATACTTGTGGATCGTTTATGACTTGCAAAGGCTGGTTTTGAGGATGACTTAAGCAAGGAAATTTTTGGATGCATGGTGTATTACACTTTATGGGTATATGGGAATCATGGAATGATTGAGTTGTTATTCGTGAATGATGTGGTGCGCATGGAGTGGGAATTTGCTCTGTTGTATTACGATGGAGTTACTTCTTTGGGTGTTGTAGTGCTAATGGAGAACAGGTCATTCGGCCCGTTTGGGTGGTGCAATTGAGATTTGAGCAGAGTGGATGACTCTCAAGAATGTTCTAATGGATTCACGATTTATATGTGGCAATTGAGAATTTTTCGAACTTCTATATGGCTAGAATCTTAGATTTGCATTGGATGTTGTCAGGACTTACAGTATTACTATATCATTGTGGACTCTACATTTCAGTATTAGAAAGGTGAAGGAAATGGCTTTAGATTTACAGAAGGTGTCTTCAGAGTGGGTGCCTCGATTGTGGTACTTTTGGGGTGCTTGAGAGGGCATACAGTGGCTTATGGGCCTTAGGGCGGTGTGGTTTTATGCTAGGGTCTCTTGTGGTGAGCTTTGGGTAATGATCATGGGTGTTCTGGAAAGGAGAAGTATCAACTCGAGGGTAATTCGGAAGGAACGCGGAGAAATAGGATACTTTGGTAGTAGGTTGGATCAGCATAGTAATGGATATGATCGGTTCTTTGGGTACCTATGATGTGGTGAGTCACTACAGGTGTTATGTGGCAATACTTTTGGGTTTGACGACCTGCGTGGCTTGGTTGAGTTAGAGAGATTCAGTTCTGATGGCTTGGTTATGTGCAAATGGGTTTCGAAGAGTTCTCAATGGTTTCTATCATGGTTTGAGATGGATATTTCCTACTGACATGAGGAGCATATTACGTATTGTGATTTTCTACTAGATTGGGATCAAGTGAAAGGTTCCTAGCTAATTGAGTATGTAGTCTATTGGTGACTCAAAGTTGATTATGAGATTTTGTGCTTTTCATATGATGGCAAGATAGATGCGGTGTGTTGTATGGGATTGTGATTTGCATGTGCAAGGTCACAATTCAGTTTAGAAGGGAAGGTCATGAATTCTTAGACAACATGGACGGTTTCAGGTGACTAGACGAATGCTAGTACTACTTGGTATTGCTTGAGAAGTGTGCGCGTTTCAGAAGGTGCATTGTGTTTTGACTTATAGATGCTTCATAGGTATTGTGGTACTCGCATAGTTGATCGACTGCTGATATTCATATTTTTCTATGTGGCATGGAAGAATTATAAGAGTATTTCTCATGGAGATGATTATTTATGAAAGATGTGCTAGTCATTCGAGTGGTGGAGTTGGGATCGGCTATGGTGGTTCATGTGTTCCATGGAATTGGCGACTGGGAGTTCTCAGAAGCAGATTGTTTCTGGGTTGCGGACTGTGAAGATGTGGCCAAGTTAGCTAGATTGTAGTACGTGTCATGGTTAGATCATTGTAGATGTTTGGAGGGCTATTTATCCATTTGGGGATGACCGGAGTTAATTTAGGGGCCCATTGGTAGGCCCAATGGGAATGTGTATTCTACACCGGTTCGGAATGTTTGACTCAAAACTGTTTCTGTCGAGGGGTGTGGCATTCTATTAGAGTTGTGCTTGTTCGTGTTCTAATATGTTATGTGTGTTACTCTTCTATGCTATGAGGGGTTGCGATTCGTTGGTTATATGCACACATGGTGCGGTTCTGTTTGGGCCTTATAACGGAATTCGAGCGAGATGGTGATTGGGGTGTGGAATGGTTGATTGCGCCTTGGTTATGGTCTTTCCGGGTGGTGGTATATTGTATCTTTTGCTTCTCCATGGTTATTGTAATGCGCTTTATGTACTTGATGTTGAATTGCATGTGGTTGTTGATTTTGAGCATTGTGACTTGAGGTATTTCATATAGACTAGTGTTCGGATGGGACACGCATTACAGCGGAGTTGTGTTAGGATATTAACCTTTGTGTTAGATTCGTGTGTCTTGGTTCTACTATGTATGATGGGTTCATAGCATTGCAGTTGTGGTGGTACTTGTTGAGCTTGCAAAACAGTTCTCTCTCATTTGAGTCATTTTCTATTTCTTGGGGCATTTGAATTGTTACGTATTGGTGCACGGATTGCACGGTTTGTGGCTTAAGGTTGTAATGGTGTGGCATGTCAGTAGAGTGGATGTATTTGATGAGATGAGGTCATTGGACCTAGAATGGGTGCCATCAGATTTCATTGCGGTACATTTGGAGATATAATGTCACTGATCGGCTTAGAAATTGGCTATAGTTCTTGTCGAAGGAGGGAGAGCTCCGTGACTTGTTGATCTGATTAGTGGTTAAAAGTTTTTGCGTGTTTCTTTCATCGTCGATAGTGTGCGGAGGTTTTGAACGAGGTTTTTATTTGATATGAGGTTTATTGCTGGTATTGGGTTTGTTTTGAGCAGCTACTGTGATCGGGAATTATTGCTATGAGTATGCGAGTTATGTGGTATATCATGCGATTACATCTTGGTTTATGGATATGACATGATACGGCTTGTTCAGACGTATACAATGTGTAAGTGCCAGATGGGTTATCAGATTTTGTGTGTTTCATCAGGTTCCGAGGTGCTAGCCCGGGTTTGACCTTTGGGTTGACTTTGGGCTTTTGATTAAAGATTCAATCTTTATGGATTGGGTTTGATTCCTATGGCATAATTTATGATTTTGAGTTAGTTTTGGCTAGTTTCGAGCCGTTCGGAGGCTGATGCACGCGGGATGACATTTCTAGAGTATTGTTTGTCTTAATCGGTATTGGATTTGGCTTGTTTGAGGTAAGTAACACTTTTAAACATGGTGCTGAGGGTATGAACCCCTGAATATACATGTTATGTGCTTGGTGTTGAGGTGGCACATATGCTAGGTGATAGACGTGTGGGCCTGCACCGTGTGACTTATTACTTGGTTGATTCTATGGTACTGTGTAGTGACTTAATCTTATTTCTATCCATGAAATGTCTACGTGTACTGTGTAGTCTCCGTTATCATTTGTCTCACGTCATATTATCATTGTTTGGGTCGATTGGCATGAAATTTTGTGAGGGCGAGAGACTAGAGAGAATGATGACTGAGTGAGGCCAAAGGCCTAATTGTGAGTTATATTTATTGGATCGAGCTTCATGCCGCAACAATCTTTATTGATTCATGCCATGATTGGCTTATATTAGCGCTTGGGTAGGATATGCCCCTTCAGAGTCTGACATACCAGCAGTGAGCACAGTTACCTACTCATTGCGAGTGCCAAGTGCGAGTGCGAGTGCTGATCGTGAGTGTTGAGCACGAGTGCCGAGTGAATGGGAGGACTGAGTGACTGTGAGGACTGAGTGACTGGGAGGACTGAGCGAATTGATACTCCGAGATTATGCATATGGTTTTATCACTGCATTGTATTACAGTTGCCATGCATACTTTGCATGTAGGCATTGAGATGCATTTCCTCATGTTGTACGACATTGTGACATTCATGACTTCACATGCATATTGACATGTAAGCATAGAGATGTACTTTCCACATGCCATCTGATAATGAAACATCTTATCTATTGTTGAAAGCTTTTGCGAAAAATCACAGTTCTCAGATTTACTCATATTTTGGTGATTTCGGTGAAAGATTTGGGATTACTATTATACTTGAAAAGCATGCCTATTTTCTAGAATTGTGAACGAGTTGAGCATCATATCTTTGAGTCATTACTTGTACTGCTTTATTTATATTGTTACGAGTTGTTCCAGGCTGTTGGTGTTGGACTATGACCATTGTCCAAGCTCGTCACTACTTTCAACCTAAGGTTAAGTTTGTTACTTATTGAGTACATGCGGTCGGTTGTACTCATATTACATTTCTACACCTTACGTGCAGATTTTGGATGTTGATGTTGATGTGTATGGAGGGAGCTGGCATTGATGATGTACCCGTGTTCCGGTCATAGCTGCCTCTTGTTCTTGGTAGCTTTAGAATTATTAATCTGTTCATGTATATTTCAAACAGATGAAGTATTAAATTCATACCAGCTTTGTAAACTATAAATCTTAGAAGCTCTTGATTTGTACTACCAGTCCTTGGGAAGTGTATAAAAGTTCAATTATTTCTTCATTTATTTTATCACTAAATCTCATTGAATGGGATAGTTGCTAATTGGCTTACCTAGTGGGTTGGGTTAGGTGCCATCACGACTAGTTGGATTTTGGGTCGCGACACCACGTGATATGCATATAGGGATGTGTATGAAAAAATCAAGTTCAAACACCAACTATTAGAAATCCTGCCTATAGGATATTGTCACTCGCCCAAGAATCGTGTCTATAAAATCAACGCTGGTAATTATGAATTCTTGAACTGTTTTACTTCCTCGTTGCGCAAACAATTTAAAGATCATATATATCGGGTCTATAATACCTGTAATATGCAAATTCGTTAGTCTAAAACAACAACGTTGTGGTACGATGCTTGCAAATCAGTATCACATAGAAGCCCTGCCTATAGGACTTGACGACTCTAATACGTCTTAATTTGAAACTGCCTATTGCCTAATATAAGAATCTATCACGTGCCTTTGTTGTATATGTGTGGAGGCTAACTTGAGCCACTTATTGTCTTTATGTGTAGTCCTATCTGTTTTGAATGTGCGCCTAGTTTTATCATTTTGAGCATCCTAAGTAAAGTGTAGAACCACTCAAATAGTAGGTCCAAAGCCTCTAATAAGTAGGGATTTTGACTACTTATTAGCACCCTTTAGCTTTTGTTTTAGTCCTAAAGTATTAAATTGTGTTTCCGAAACTAATAAAATTGTGGAAAATGGCAGGAATGCTGAAAGTTTGGTCTCCAAAGATGAAATCCGACTCGAAAAAGAGTGTTCCGAAGCACAAGGAAATAAAGGGCGCAGAAGCACAAATGTGCGGTCCGCAGAAGAAATTGTGGACCGCAGATCTGCGTCCGCAAACCAAAAAGAAAAATCTAACAGGACTTTCAGCAATGTGCGGACCGCACATGAATTGTGTGGCCGCAGAACTGGGCTAAGAGTCAAAGATCAGAGAGTATGCAAAAAGATCAAGTCCAGGAGGCTTTGTGAGTTGAGGATCGCATAAGAATTGTGCGGCCGCCGAAGACTGCCTCGCGGCCGCAGTCTAGAAATGTGCAGCCACAGAAAATTGCCTCACGGCCACAGTTCAAAAATGTACGGCCACAGAACTCCACTTCCTGCCAGCTGAGGAAATTTGCGGACCGCACATGGAATTGTTCTGCCGCAGAACCTCCCGAGGGGCATTTTTGTCCGTAATTTTTGGCCCTGTATAAATAGACGAGTTATACAAAATTAGTTCAAGTTTGAACATCTAAAGTTGTTGTATCCGTTTTTCTTTACTATTTTAGGAAGTTTTACATTATTTTGGTATTTTAACATTAGATTTCATCATTTTAATCTTCCCTTATGAGTTTAATTATCTTTTCTTCTCTATTTTCTACAATTTCCATTATGAGTAGCTAGACTTTTACCAGGGTTGTGACCCAGCCCTAGTGTGTAAACCTTATGGGTATCTAATTTAGTGCTTGTTTATTATTGGGTGTTGATTATTTAGCTTAGTTCATGCTTTAATTTTAGAATTAATTGTTGAAAATATTGATTCATGCCTATTTGACTTAGTCTCTACTTGAGAAAGAGGGACCTAGTCTAGGCTAACTTATCTAACAAGGAATTGGGTTAATTAGGAGATTGATTAACCTAATTAAAAGTTTTAAACTAGAGATAGTAATAATTCAACTTGAGCTTTGATCAGCTGTTTTGGTTGATACCCATTTGGACTTGAAAAAGCCAAATTGGGCAATATCACTCTCTGATCGAGAGGTATTGAGTGGGTAACATAGAGTTGAGAGCTATAAGACACCCCAATCAACAAAATAAGTATTAACGTCATTATCCCATTAGGCAAACACCTAGGTTATTGTAAGGCTCCGTAAGTGCGTTGGGGAGTTTTTGGATTGAACAGTGCATTGGGGAGTTAAAGAAAAGTTTTGGAAGTGCAGGGAGTTTCTAGGGTCCATTTTGCGATCGCAGAACTAATCTACGGACCGCAAATCTGATGCAGACTGAAGCAGAAACTTGAGCTAATTTTAGGACCATTATGCGGTCCATTATGCGGCCGCATAATCATTTCATGGGCCGCACAATCCATCGCAGATCCAACATAAAACAAATTCCAGAGGGAAGTTCTGCGGCACATTATGCGATCGCAGAATTAGTCTGCGGACCGCATACCGGTCGCAGAGTGAAGATGAAATGCCCAGTTCCGGAGGGCCATTATGCGGTCCATTTTGCGAACCGCATAAGTGTTATACGGTCGCAAATGTGACCGCAGATCTGCATCGGAGATTTATTTTTCTAATTTTTTTGACCCAACCCTATTTCGATATATTGAAGTAAAGGGCCACTTTTGAAGCAAAAATCTGATATTTGTAGAGAAAGGGAGTGCTATAGAGTGAGAGGGGAAGCTCCTAAGCTTATTATTCATCAACTCTTGCTCAAAGTTGAAGAATTCACAAGAAATATTCACTAGGTCTTCATCCTAGAGGTAAGATTCCACTTCCTAGCCCTCAATTTCATGATTTTACCGAAAATAGGTAATGAGAAAAGCAATTCTTAGGCGTGGGAGTTGTCCATTATGAATGCATGTACTATCAAGGTTTGGGGGAAGAATGTTGACCTAAATTGGATATACTTTGGGTAGTGGAATTAAGGAATCTATCATAGTAGGACCTTGAAATCATAATACCCACCTAGTGTTTGATAAAATGCTCAAATGAGCTGGAACCATGAACTCCTTCCTAATTTGTTTTGAATTTTGCTATACCTCTAAATAGATCAAAGTTGCTAGGATTTTCGGAACTGTGTAGTGAATTAAGGAAAGCTCAAAGCGAGTCATGTTGGCTAAACTCCTCTTATAGAATTGAACTCCACAATGTCCTTGTAAGTCCGGAGTTTCTCATTAAAAATTGATTATTCCAAATAAGCAATGTGTCAAAAGATATATGTGTTCAATATGTATTCTGAAAATTCCTGTTATGTTGTGTTACTAATTGAGTATGTGTTCAAAGTATGGGTTGCATGTCTAAATGCTATAACTTCTAGTCGTGATTCAAGCGAAAGCTATTATGCCAAATTGTGTAAGAAATATCAATGTGCTTAAGACTCTTACTTGCTCACATGTGTACTCAAGTCTTGAATATAAATGCTTTATTGTTAATGATCCGTGATGATATTTGAAAGTGAAAGAGGTGAGCAGATCATGAAACATGAAATACGACCAAGTGCCAAGAATGATATTAGATTTGGGGCCACTAGTGCCAATGAAACTAAGATAAGTACAATAGAAAAGTAATATGGAAATGCCGGCAATAAGACCCCGACTATACCTCAACCACAAAGTACATGAGAAACAAAAGATACATGACCCCGAAATGAAATGGGGCTCACCAAATCAGCTGAAAAGAGTGTAGTGCTATCACTGATCAATGTCACCGGCTGTAGAACCACCTGCATCCATTAAAGATGCAGCGCCCCCGGCAAAAGGGACATTAGTATTGTCGAATAGCACTAGTATGTATAGCTAAAAATCCTCTTTCAAAATAGAATGCCCATATGATCTATACGTGGAATACATAATATAATATAATTGTAACAACATGTACAAACAAGGCCAATGACAGTGGCACCTTCCTCCATTATTTTACACATATACATTTCATAAACCGTCCTTAGTTTTCACATATCATATTATACACCTATGCGTCTCATAGACCGTTCACAGTATTACCTATACAATACACATGTATGATTCATAGACCGTTCATAGTGTTTACTTACACAATACAAATACACCTATTCAAGGGCTTGAAAATTCAACATGAATATGATGAATCATGGTAATAGTAAAAGGGCTTAAATAACCGTCAACGTCGAGCCAATTTACTATGAGCTTCCATTAATCATTTATAGATATTAATTCAGGGATCCTCTATAACCACCTTCACATAAAGCGGCCCTCCGCCTCACCCCAATAAATGCGGGTGGAGGAGTATCACGATACCACAATCCCAACACAAGTGGCCCTACCGCCTCACCCTAATATATGCGGGAGGAAGTGTATCACAATACCACAATCCCAACACAAAGCGGCCCTACCGTCTCACCCTAATATATGCGGGTGGATGTGTATCACAATACCATAATTCCAACACAAAGCGGCCCTGCTGCCTCACCCCAATATATGTAGGTGGAGGTATATCAAAAATACCACAATCCCAACACAAAGCGAACCTACCTCCCCACCCTAATATATGCGGGTGGAGGTGTATCACAATACCACAATCCCAACACAAAGCGGCCCTACTGCCTCACCCCAATATATGCGGGTGGAGGTGTATCACAATACCAACACAAAGCGGCCCTACCGCCTCACCCCAATATATGCGGGTAGAGGTGTATCACAATTCCAGAATTCCAACACAAAGCGGCCCTACCGCCTTATCCTAATATATGCGGGTGGAGGTGTATCACAATACCACAATTCCAACACAAAGCAGCCCTACCGCCTCACCCTAATATATGTGGGTGGAAGTGTATCACAATACCACAATCCCAACACAAAGAGGCCCTACCGCCTCGCCCCAACGTATGCGGGTGGAGGTGTAATTCCAATCACAATACCATATATAAACTCAAAGCGCATTGTTTGTCATTACAGTTAAGGTCGTAATTACTCATATCATTGGAATACTTCATGTTCATGCTCATCATGGTGAAATACAACTCATTACATTAGCACATGCATGGCAAATCAATAAGTCGATTTCAATGGCACATGGGCCCAATTCCTTTTCTTATGGTCCATCATCATTTAATAAAGGACATCTCCCTTCCATCTCATTTTCACTCCCTTGACCTCTTGAGGTCATTATCTAGGTTCATGACTCTTGGAGACTTAACAATCGAAGTCATTTATATACATTATTTCAAAAGCATACAACTATAGTTGAAACCATTGGAACATACAACACTTCATAATTCTCACTTAGGCAACGACCACGTTTCATGTTCATACTATCACTTACTTGTACTTGCCATGGGTGATCATACAACATTAAGAACATTTAGAATATTTAGGAACATCATAGTCTTTACTCGCAAGAATGTAGGAGCTTATAACACATTGGAAACAAAAGTACAAATACATTCATCTCATAACCTTTCACACCATATATCACTTCATTAGCACTTTCAACTACGTATAACATCATTATTTCATTGGCTCCTTTGGCTATACATATTATTCTTCATTCATGGCACTATGGCCGCATATCATATTCCACACTTTCATTCTTTACTTTCAAGGATTATCATCATAAACATCATCATATATAATACTCTTGCAATACCTTTCCCCAAAAAGGCCAATACACAATTTCAACTCGTGAATACGTAAAAACTCAAAACATATTGGAAATACACACCAAGTATAGCATTAGTTAGAACAACCACATTTGGACATGACTTGAGTACATAAGCTTTTGGATAATTCTATTTTTGGAGTCAATTTGGAATAGTTGAATCAAGACTCATTTCATAACATTTCACACATCGTTTCACTTCGTTGGCGCTATTGGCCACAAGTATAACTTTCATTCTTGGCCCGATGTTTACACTTTATATTCCCAACTCACTACTTTCACTTTCAAGCATCTATATAGATTACCGACAATAAGAAATCCTTAATCACGACTTTTAGTACACCTATGAGCAATTAAGAGTCTTATGCACATTGAGACTTCTTACACAATTTGGCATAATAGCCTTCACTTGAAACACTACTTGGAGTCATAACAGTTTTATACCCAACTCATGCTTTGAACACATTCCTAAGGGATAACATCATATGATAAGAGCATCCGGAACACATTTTGAACATATACCTTTCAACACAAAGCTTATTCGGAATAGTTGATTTATAAAGAATAACTCGGGACTTACAAGATCATCATGGAATTCAATTCTAGGAAAGAAGTTTAGCCAACATACCTCGATTTGGGCTTTCCTTAAATTACTACAACGTTTCGAAAATTCTAGCAATCCCAATCTATTTGAGACATAACAAAATTGAATATAGATTAGGGAGATATTCATGGTTTCAGCTCATTTGGAAATTTTATCAAACACTAGGTGTGCAAATTTGGCTACAAGATTTTCTTCATTCCACAACCCAATCTTTACTTATTTTAGCTAAACAATCTTCCCACAAACCTTATTGGTACAAGCATGTATAATTAACACTCTTACACCCAAAAACATACTCCAAATCACCCATCTTTTACCCCAAACTCGAAATTGAAGACTAGGGGTTTGAATCTTACTTCTAGAGTGAAGATCTTGTGAGATTTCCTTGTTGGATTTCAAGGCTTGAACAAGATCTTGATGAACAAAATACTTAATCTACTTCCTCTCTCTAGAACACTCTTACTTCTCTCTAAAATATCAGGTTTTAGGTCAAAAATGACTTTAACTCCTCTCTCTACCCGGCCTTATGGGTTTTAAATGAGCTCCTACGTGTGCGTCTACACACTTGGGCAAGTGGCCGCGCATCTGGCCATGCACCTGAGGCAGAAACTCTCAAATATGCGCGGTCGCGCATCTAGGCGTGCAAATGATATAGGTCCAGTAAGATGGCCATAACCTTCTGTAGAAATATTCAAATGATGAATGGTTTGATGCGTGGGAAACTATACCCAAAGGGCTTTAATTTAATAGGTAGATCACCACCTAAGTCATTATATTGAGGGAGTTATATTCATTTGAAATCGGGTCTTGTTCCAATTGAAACATCCTTTCCACTTAATGTGTCCAACTTATTTCACACAAGTTCTTGCCAATTCCAAAACTCCTTAGTATGTTCCAACACACCTTAAACATACTTTTAAAGATGATGATTTTGAAGGCCTCGAAGATATTACTCATTTTGAAGTTGAAGACTTCTTTAGGGATCAAAACTGAAATTTGATCATTTTAATGGAATAAAATTATGTTTTTATATTTATTTCTGTGATTTTTTTGACTCGTTCTTCCTAAAGTTATTTTTATTTTCAAGTATTACTTATGTTTTCTTATGGTGTTATTAGTTTTTCCGTGTTTCTTATGATGTACTTTTGTTTTTATGAAGAAAATAAAATTCTCTAACTTTTAATTGGATCCAAGATAAGTAATGAAGATTTATTATTTCTGGATAGTGCTACAATTCACACGATACAAAGAGAAAAGAAATTTTTTCTCTTATTTTGTTATGAAAAAGGCCTATGTTAATCCAATATCTGATAGTACAAAATTATTGAGGGCTCTAGAAGAGCGGCCTTATTAGTACTTAGAGAAACGAAATTACTCCATGGAGACCATTCAAATATTATATGATTTTGATAGATGCATCTATAAGATGGTCACATATGTGCTTATGGTAAACTTGCAATATAGGTTGCGAGAATGTTGGCCAACTAATAAGATTAAGAGTACCATTTTCATAATATGCAATTAAGATAATTCATCTTGATAATGCTGATAAATTTATACCTCAAGTCTTTAATGATTATTGTATGTCTACAAGAATAAAAGTTGAGCATCTGATCGCTCATATTCATACTCAAAATTATCTAATAAAGTCATTAATTAAATACCTCCAATTAATAGCTAGACCATTACTAATAAGGACAAAACTTTTTCTTTCAATAAGGGGACATGCTATTTTGCACGCAACAACACTAGTGCGCTTTAGGCCAACCAGTTATCATGAAGCCTCCCCCCCTCCCCCCACCAAATGTAGTTAGCTTTTGGTCAGGAGCCAAATATTTTTCATCTACAAATATTTGGATGTGTGATATATATTTCAATTTCTCCACCACAATACACAAAGATGGATCCCCAAAGAAGGTTGGGAATATATGTTCATTATAAATCTCTTTCTATAATTAAATATTTCGAACCTATGACGGGAGACTTGTTTACAACCAGATTTGTTGATCATTATTTTGATTAATTAGTTTTTCCAACATTAGGAGGAAAAAAGAAAAAGTTGGAAAAGAAATAGATTGAAATGCATTATCTCTATCTCATTTAGATAGAGATAGATACTTGTATAAATCAATATGAACAAGAGGTTCAAAAGATTATTTATTTACAAAATATTTCAAATCAACTGCTAGATGCATTTACTAATCTTTCAAGGGTTTATACATCGTATATTCCAATTGTAAATACTCCAGTTCCAGTTTGTATCCAGTATGATAATGTAAATGAGTCTAAGCCATGCCTTAAACGTGGTAGACCAATAGGTTCCAAGGATAAGAATACTTTAAAAAAGAAGCAAATGATCAAGTTGATCATAATTTAGAGTCAATTGCTCAAGAAGATCATCAAGTTATAACAATTGATAAGACCTCATGGGAGGTCCAAGTACCTAAAAATAATAAAAATCAAGATATCTCAATAATTTATGTCTCCACGGAAAAAAGATGGAACTGAAATAAATATTATTGTTGACACTAGTTTTGCATATAATGTTGCAGTTGAAGTAATGTAACAAGATGAGGATCTTGAGCCAAAATATGTCGATGAATGTAGACATGAAAATAGTTAGCCCAAATTAAAAGACACAATTCAAGTGAAATTGACTTCAGTTGAAAAACATAAAATTTTTAGACCAATAGTCCGAACACCTAAAAGTGTCAAGCCAGTGGGGTACAAATGAACTTTTATGCGAAAACAAAATAAGAAAGGTAATGTTGTAAGATATAAAGCACGACTTGTGGCACACGGGTTTTTTCAAAGGTCTGACATTGATTATGTGGAGATATTTCTCCTGTGGTGGATGCAATTACCTTCTAGTATATTATAAATCTGGTAGTTCATGAAAAACTTGATATGCGGCTGATGGATGTTGTTACAACCTATTTATATGGCTCATTAGACAACGAAATTTTTATGAAAGTCCATGAAGGATTTAACACTTCTGAAATATATAAAAGTTCCTAGGAAACTTGTTCAATAAAGTTTCAAAAATCCTTATACAGATTGAAGCAATCAAGGCGAATGTGGTAAAATCGTCTTAGAGAGTATAAACTAAAGGAAGGGTACAAAATGAACCTATTTGCCCTTGTATCTTTATAAAGAAGTCTAGATCTGAATTTTTTATGATAGCTTTGTATATTGATAACTTGAATATTATTGGCACTTCTAAAGATCTTCCAAAGTAGAGTATTTGAAGAAAGAATTTAAAATGAAAAATCTTGGTAAGATAAAATTTTGTATTGGCCTACAAATTGATCATGTGACAAATGGAATGTTTACACTGAAAAGGTTTTTAAAGTACTTTTACATAGATAAAAACATCCATTGAGTACTCAGATAGTTGTGAGATCGCTTGACATAAATAAAGATGCATTTCGGCCTCAAGAAAATGATGAAGAGCTAGTTGGTGATGAAACTCCATATTTGTAACGATCCGACTGGTCATTTTATATATTTTATCCATATTTCCTTATTTTATTACCTATTCTATGTTATATTATGGTTATGTGACTTACCGGTGTAGTTAGTTTTAATTTCAGGTGAGTTTTAGAGTGAAATGGAAAACATAGTCCCTAAGTTGGAGGCTTAAGTTGAAAGAGTTAACCATAGTTTGACTTTTATGTAGATGACTTCAGAATAGAGTTTTGACGGTTTTAATAGCTCCGTGTGGTGATTTTGGACTTAGAAGCATGTCCGAATGTTGATTTGGAGGTCCACAGGTCATTTCGGCTTGAACAGGTGTAAACTAGAAAGTTGAAGGTTTGAAAGATTGAGAAGTTTGACCGGGAGTTGACTTTATTAACTTCGGGGTCGGATTTTGAAAGTTAAAATTGTTCCGTCATGTCATTTATGACTTGTGTATAAAATATGATGTCAATTAGAGTCATTTTTGGTATGAATTGGCATTAGTTTTGGAAGTCGGATGTTCATAGTTTCAATAGGCTTGAATTGGGTTGCGATTCGTAGAATCGAAATTTTTTAATGTGATTTTTGCCCCCGAGTAGGTCTGTTATATATTTTGAAATTTATTAGTATATTCATACGGGATCTCGGGGGTTACAGGGATGAATCAGAGTGAAATCAGATCATTTTGGACTTGGTTGATTTGCTGAAGCTACTGTTGTTCTGGTGTCATCGCACCTGCATAGGGTTTGGCCGTAGATGCGAGTGGTTGATCGCAAAAGTGAGGTGATATGGACCTAGCAGTGACAGCAAATGCGAGGAGTTTTCCGCATCTGCGTGCTCGCAGGTGCGAGGGATTTGGTCGCAGATGCCGATGTGGAAGCGCAGGTGCGCGTTATTGTCCGCAGAAGCGGATTTGCCCAGTCATACTGGGAGCCGCACCTGCGATGGATTATTCTGCAGTTGTAGGGTCGCAGATGCGACAGTTTTCCCGCAGAAGCGGATATCGCTGGGCAGAAAACGGCTAGAGATGAGGGTTTATTTCATTCTTCATCTTTTTACCTAGAGAACTAGGTTTGTGGTGATTGTTTAATGAATTTTCAAGGAAATCATCGGAGTATGTGATTCTAACTCGAATTTGGATATTACACATGAATCCATCATTATTTTTGTCATTTAATTAGTGTTTTGAGTTGGAAAATATGGGAAAAAATTGTGAAACTTCATAGACCGAATTTTATGGATTTGGAAGGCGATTTGAGGTTGAATTTGAGTACTTTTTGTATGGTTGACTCATTATCGAATAGGTGTTCGATTTTGTAAGTTTGGTCGGGTTCCGAGACGCGGTCCCAGGGTTGACTTTTTGAGTTGAGTTTTTGTTCTTCTTTAAAGATTGCAACTTTGTTGTTTAGAATAGTTTCCTATGGTTTGTATTTATGGTATAAAGTTATTTTTTGCTAGATTCGAGCCATTCAGAATTGGATAATCGCGGAAAAGGCCTACTAGTGGATTGAGTTAGCGTGCTTTGAGGTAAGTATCTTACCTAACTTTGTGTGGGGTAATTACTCCTAGAATTGGTGTTGTTTTATGTTAATTGTGGTATGTCGAAGCCGTGTACGCAAGGTGACGAGTGCGTACACGGGCGAAATGTGGTAATTGACCGGTTTTAGCTATGTGAATTCTTTCCATGCCTTTAATTGAGTTGCCATAACATGTCATATTCATCATCACTAGCCTATCTTCACATGCTTTATTTGACATTGTTAATACTTGTCTTATATCTTACTCGCTAATTGCCTTTGTATGCTTAGTTGAAGTTATTGTTCTCTCAATTCCTTATTCATTATTTAACTGTGTTCTTTTACTTGACGTTGGTATTGAAGTTATAAAGGCCGTCGTGATTCACATTGAGGCAAAGTTGTAAATTTGTTGAATTGCCATTCTTGTTGAGTTATTCACTTTCGGTTGGTATTGTTGATACTCTTGTACATATTGTGGTTTAGCCATGGGCTATTTATTGCGGAAATACTATTATTGTTGACTTCTTTGGCAACTGGTGGTATTGGGCACTTGAGGTGCGATTTGTGATATGTTATAATATTGATACGCATACGATGGTATAAAGACTGGGGTTGAAACGCATGCGGTGAGATAAGGTGGGCTTGATACGTGTTTTGCTAGTAGGGGAACTACTTTAAGTCACGCGATGTGATAAGGTGGGCTAAAACGCGAGAAGCTATTTCGGAAAAATAATTTTGTAAGGCTCCCGTGGTGATATAAGGAAAGATTGTGATTTGATTTGTGAAATGAGACTACGAGACGGTACCTCGGTAGTGATTCTTGTTGATACCTTTCATTTACATCACTTGTGTTTTGTTTGTATCATTTCCTTGGCATTCTTATTATGTGTTTCTTCCGTGATGTCTTAATTGCCTTAATTTCAGTGTAGCTATTCTTGTTATATCTCTTCCTTATGTCATTTCCTGTGCTTTCATTATCATATTATACTATACCTGCTCAGTTTCTTATTTATTTCCAATAGGTGTCTTGACCTGACCTCGTCACTACTCTACCGAGGTTAGGCTTGATACTTATCAGGTACCATTGTGGTGTACTCATACTATGCTTCTGCACATATATTTGTGCAGATCCAGGTACTTCATACCAGCATAGGCATCAGTGAGTCGAGCGTGGATCATAGACTTCAAAGTATAACTGCCAGCGTTCGCAGGCCTCAGAGTCACCCTCTATCTAGTTCTATTTCATTCTTATTTTATTAGATACTGTTGTATAGGGATGTTCAGTATACTCATGTAGAGCTTGTGACTCGGTATCACCGAATTTTGGGAGTTATGTTCAGTTGGGTTGCAGAGTCTTTTTATGATAGCTATTTGTTAAATTGAAAATTTTATTACTATTTCAGTTAAAATCTTCATATATGATAGGCTTACCTAGTCTTAAAGACTAGGTACCATCACGAAAACCTATGGAGGAAAATTAGGGTAGTGATAATATCAAAGTGCAATTGAGACACTAATGTAACTTGCCAATAATACTCGACTAGATATTAATTTTGTAGTAAGCTTACTAGCAAGGTTTAGATTTTCTCTAACAAGAAGACATTGGAAAGGTGTTAAGCATATAACCAAATATCTTCAAGGAACTATTGATATGAGGTTGATTTACTATAATGAATCAAAGTCACAATTGATCGGCTATGAAGATGTGGGATATTTGAGTGATCCACAAAAAGCATAATCTTAAATAGACTATTTATTTACGTATGGAGGTACAACGATATCATGGCATTCAATGAAAACAAACAATAGCTACCACTTCTTCAAATGATGCTGAGATAATAGACATTCATGAAGCAAGTGGGGAATGTATTTGGTTGAGATGAATGACTCGGCACATTCATGAAGTCTGTGGTTCTTGTTTAACAAAAGATATTCCAACTACACTGAACAAAGATAATGTTCCATGTGTAGCTCAACTGAAGGTAGGATACATTAAAGGAGATAGAACAAAACACATATCACCAAAGTTCTTTTTTTCTCATGATCTTGAAAAGAATTGTTTGATGATCAACAAATTCATTCATGCGATAATTTAGTTGATCTGTTTAATAAGGCATCACCAATCTCAACATTTGAGAAGTTGAGACACAAGATTGGAATGCACCGTCTCCGAGAAATAAACTGATATTTTTATCATAGGAGTAAAATATATTGCACCTTAAGTTTCAATGATGACAATAGCAAATGTCTAACCAATCTGAATGTATGCACGAACTTAGGAACTTGGAAGGAAAAAAATGCAAATGCTGAAGTTGACAAAAGGAAAGAAATCAAGCCAGTGTCGAATTAAGCAAAGTCTGGAGCAAATCAATCAAGACAAAGATGAAAAATCAAGTTCGAGAATAAAGGAAAATCTGTAGAGAAAGAAATCAAAAGATCATAATTGACAGAATTCAAATTTAGAGAACAAGCAAAATGGAAGTTGGAGTAATTGTAGATCAATCACCTACATGCCGATGATTGCTCCTGTAAATCAGGAAAATACAAGGAAAGAAGAGCATATCCAAGAATTGAATCCAGCCTTCTTTTATGAATCGGATTCAGAGGCAACCCTTCGGGTTAAATCTCTTAACATATACTTTGCCTCAATCAATGGTCCTCCAGCTCAAGATTTGCAATGACTCTGACGACAAGAAGAATAAAAGACCTACCTCTATGAAGAACTGAAGGATAAAAGAAAGATTCACGCAACTCCATATACAAGTTTCTAGTTCTTGCTACAAACACTGTATTCTTGAGTTTACTAGTGTCACAAAAGATAGGAAGAGTTAGAAAACAACCAAGAAGTTGTGTCAAGCATTGAGAACCATTCAAACCGAACTTCGTTAGTGGTGAATGAATGAAAACCACAACTGATGTAAATGTTCACACATTGAAGATCTAAGAGAACCCTTGTTACCCAAAGAAACTGGATGTAGGTACCACAACGGTACTCGAACCAGTATAAGAACTCTAGGCCTTTATTGTATCTTTAATTCTGTATATTTATTTTCTGCCAAATTCTATGTCTTAAGGAAAAAGGAGTTGGCTTTACTCACATTAGTCAACTAATTTTTAATTGGGCATAATTCACCTCTCCCTTCTTGTATTTCAATTGGTATTAGAGTAAGGTCTTACAAATGTTGCTTAACCACAAGTGAGAAAAAGATAATGGCATCAAATATAGTTATTGGAGCACTCTTTCAAGAAGGAACCTCTCAGGAAAGACCACCTTACTTTAATGGTCAACACTTTTCGCACTGGAAAGTGCGTATGAAAACCTATACAAAATCATAGGACATTAAAGTCTAGCGCGTGATTAAAAGAGAGATCTTCCCATTCCACCAAAGAAGGATAAAGACGGTGAAGTTTAGGTATCATTTGACACTCTTGATTGAGATGATTACACTGCTGAATAAGCTGCTATTGTTCAAGTAAATGCCAAGGCAAAAAATCTCATGTACAATGCCATAAGTGGAGAAGAGTGTGAGAAGATATCAAGTTGTAAAACTACAAAACAAATGTGGGACAAACTAGAAGTCACCTATGAAGGTACAAACAAAGTCAAAGAGACAAGAATAAATCTTTTGATTCATGACTATGAATTATTTCAAATGAAGGAAGGTAAATCAGTCGAAGAAATATTCTCAAGATTTAGCATAATCATTGGAGACCTGAAATCATTCGGAAGACCTCTAAAAATCGGATAATAGGTCAGGAAAATCTTCAGAAGCTTAACCACTGCATGACAGCCTAGGGTTATTGACTTAGAATGTCAAGACCTTGATAAAATCTCATATAATGAATTTCGAGGAGACCTCATAGCATTTGAAAAGACTCATCTAAACAGACGAGTACCGGAGGAGACAAAGAAACATTTAGCTTTCAAAGTAACTGCAGTCAAGTCTGAAAATGAAGAAGAAGAAGAAGAAGAAAAAGAAGAAGAAGGAGAGCATGAGGAAAACATAGCAATGCTATCTAGGGTAGTATCTAATATGATTATAAGAACCAGAGGAGGAAGAAAGGTCAAATAATTTACCAGAAAAGGAAGGTGTCACAACCCGGAATCCCAAACCTCAGGGTCGTGATGAAGCCTAACATCCACTTGCTAGGCAAGCCAACATTATCCCCTTTTTAATAGTTTAACAATTCAAAATAGAATAATTAAAATTATTAACGAAGATTAAAGCTAAAATACATGAAATAAACCTTAACATAACACGGTCTAACTCAAATCCCAAAGGTCTAGTGTCACCAGTACATGAGCATCTAGGAGTCTTCAAGTATAGTTTAAAATAAATACAATTGTTCGGATGAGATAAATAGTAAAGGTAGGAAATAGAAGGGGACTTTAAGGTCTGCGAATGCCAACAGCTCTACCTCAAGTCTCCGAAGCAACTATGGTCCGAGAAGACACACCTCTAAGCACCGTTGTGACCAATACTAGTATCTGCTCAAGAAGTGCAGAAGTATAGTATGAGTACAACTGATGCAATGTACTCCGTAAGTGTCGAGCCTAACCTTAACGAGGTAGTGACGAGGCTATGATAAGACACCTACGTAAAAATCCTACATATATATATATATATATATATATATATATATATATATATATATATATATATAAAGCAGCAAAAAAAACAAGTATAACGATTAAATATTAACTTTGATGGGACATGCGAAAGGGGAAATATCATAAAAACGGTAAGTACGAAATCACAAAATTTTACCTTCTGAAATAAGCAACAATATAACCAAGTGAATCACAAATCCTATAATCAAATGAGGTAATGAAATAAAGATGGCACGGCATCACCCTTTGTGCTTTTACTTTTATCCTCACCATGTGATATCATAAATAAAATGGCACGGCATCACCCTTCATTCTTTTACTCACCGACACAGTATCACCCTTCGTGCTTTTACTCTCTCAATCTATCAATATATGATGATGAATGCAAATAAGGCACGACAACACCCTTCATGTTTTTCACTCTTCCTCACCAATCAACAATACAAATCCAAATAATAAATGCAAGGCGGAAAACTATTTCACTTCAATTATAGAGCCATGATAACAAACTCAACTTTTAAAATTTCCAACATCTTCAAAAAAAATAAATAAATATGAGGTGAATAATTAAAAGTAATAATATAACCTAAGCATGGAGAACAAAGTCAAATAAACAACTTAGAATAAAGAAACAATTCCCACCTATATGCTTTAACCCAATAATAATTCATATGTATTTGTCACCTCACATATACGTCATTTTCGCACATAATTCACATAGCAAATAAACTAGCAATTCCTCCACCTCTTAGCTTGACAATCAAGAATAGCGTGATTTGGTGACAACCAATCCATGTCCAAAATTACATCTAAATCTACCATATTGAGTAACAGAAGAACAACCCTAGTCTCATAACCCCCAATAACGACCAAACAAGAACGGTATGCACAGTCTACCATAATAGAATCCCCAACAGGTGTAGACACATAAACAGGGTTACTCAAAGAATCACACAACATATCCAAATGTGAGGTAAAATATGATGACACATATGAATAAGTGGAATCCAAATAAAATAAAATTGATGCATCCCTATAACATACTAGAACAATACATGTGATGACAGCATATGTGCAACAACCTCAGTCATACAAGAAAACGTATAACAACGGGCTTGGCCTCCCCCTCTAGGATGACCTCTACATGTTTGTCCTCCACCTCTAACTGACTGTGCAGGTGGAGTAGCAACTGGAGCAAAAACCATAGCATGAGCACCATGCGGAGGTCCACCCCCCAAGCCTGGAAAAATCTCTCACCATGTGCCTGGTATCACCACACTTAAAATAACCCCTTTGCAGGTGTGGCTCCTAGTACTGAGTCTCACTTGGGCGGGTAGAATAACTGCTGTAGGAACCCCGTGCAGGAGGTGCACTGGAAGATGGTTGTCCAAAATGGGTGCTCTGAGGTCCCTGAATAGCTGGAGCATTGCGAGTAACATGGAGTGCAGAATGAAGTGGTCGACTGATAAAGCCCCTGCCATGATGAGCTAAAACTACTGAACGGGAACCACTAAATCCTCATAATTTGTGAGGCCCCTTAGCCTCCCTATCCCCTATCTCATGGTCACAGATATGCTCCAACCTCCTAGAGATCTCTACAGCCTGCTGAAATGGAGTATCAGTCTCTAACTCCCGTGCAATCCCAAATCGGAGACCATAAACAATTCCCTTAATAAACCTACAAACTCTCTCCCTAACAGTGAAACAAAAGCAGGTGCATGATGAGATAACTTACTAAACCTCACAACATACTTAGATACAGTCATAGTCCCCTGGCACAACTGCTCAAACATGGTGTGCAAAGCATCCCAGAGGGTTTTGGTTTGTATGACATAACCAAAAACACAATACAATAGTCATACAAATCCAAAACTCGGTAATACGGAGTCATAAGCTCTACCGAGAGTACACTAGAAATATCAAATACAACACTGTTTTGGAATACAATAAATAGTAGAAAGGAAAAATAATAGAAGGTGACTTCGAGGCCTATGAGCGGAATAGCAGGTTTTCCTTAAAGTCTCCATCAGCTTAAGATCAGCCCACTACCGACCGACACGCTCTGAAGTACCTGGATCTGCAAAAAAATATGCAGAAGCGTATTATCAGTACACCATAATCGGTACCCAGTAAGTATTAAGACTAACCTCGGTGGAGTAGTGACAAGGTTCCAGTCGAGACACTCAGTAATCAATAACATGTGCAAATATCAATATAAAACTAACATGGAAAGCAAAACAAGATGAATAGAAACAAAGATTAGAGCAAGTGATAACACAGTAAATTAATCCAAACTTGTATAGCACAAAGTGAAAACAGTTAAGGGAGACAATAATATGATCAAATCATCAACCATTCCAACACAAGGATACCATAAAGAATCACCCCGAAACACCACAAAGCCTAATCACAAATCACCCTTATGACGCCACGTGAACTTCACATTTAATTTTTTTTTCCTAAATAGCTCCACGCACATAAGTCCCCTTATCTCGCCGCGTGTGCATCACAATTTCCCCTTACTTGCAACACGCGCATAATCCCCCCTTATATTGTCGCATGCGCATCAATATACACATAACCCTTATGTCATCACATGTGCATCTCAATCACGACACAACAATATGAATCACCTGCACCACACGTACACATATGACACAACATCACCACAATAACAATACCAACGCCACAACAAGATATAACCCACGACTCAACAACAATATGTACCACAATCATAACAATAATATAAGGGTGCGTGGAGTGAACAACAAAATAAAAGCATTTTTAAGGTCTAATCCGATCACAACCATAACATACGCCTGTGCACACACTCATCATCTTAAGTCACATTGTTTCACATAATACAATTAATGCAAAATAGACAAATTCTAAGGGAAAATTCTCCACAAAAGGTTAAGCAAGATACTTACCTCAAATAAGCTAAGTCAAAACCCTTCCCGTGCAAATCAACCTCCAGAAGGCTCGAATCTAACCAAAACAACATAATAATATCAATAAAAGTCATAGGAAACAAGCCCAAACGATAAAGATACGATCTTGGTTCAATTATGCAATGTCAACCCAAAAGGACAACCCGGGGCCTACACCCTGAAACCTAACAAAACTCACAAATTCCAAACATCCATTCCAATATGAGTTCAAATATATGTGTTTCATCCAATTCCGTCCTCAAATCGACCTTCAAATCATTATTTTTTACTTTAGAAAAGTTTTTACTAAAATCCCCATTTTTTAAATTTGATTCATCAAACAATCAGTAAATTCAAGGTTGGAATTATGAAATACAAATAAAACCGAGTAAAAAATATATACCCCAATCCAAATCGAAAAACTCCCCTCCAAAATCACCCAAGTCTGAGCTATATAACTCAAATTGTGATAAAATAACAAAAACCTTCGAAATAGAGTAGTTAAGTGGTCTACCCATGTATACACATCGCGATCATGAGACCTACGTTGCGATAACAAATTCCGCCAAGCTGCTGGCCTTTTTACGGGAATGCAAGATAACCATCGCGAATGCGATGCTCATGGTGTTGGGACCTACACGAACGCGGCCTGAACCATGTGATCCCTAAGAACAAACGCAAGCCCTCCCCCAGCTAGCCTTTTTTCTGTGCGAACGCGTCCCCGCGTTTGCGAACCGAAGGCCACTAATGCTCCAGCATTGCGAATGCGGCCCCTCTTCCCGAACGTGAAGAACAATCTCACCTGACACCAAATTGACCTCCTCGAACACAACTGCTTAGTCGGGATAGCGATGAAGGAAACTAGATATCAGTCAACAACAGTCCAAAACCAGAGGAAATGATCTAAAACCCATCAGAAACACACCTGAGGTCCCTAGAACCCCACCCAATAACACCAACCAATCCCAAAATATAACACAAGCCTACGCGAGGCCTAAAATCACACCAAATATCACAACTACGAATCACACATGAATTCAAGCCTAATGAACTAATAAACGTTTAACTTCCAAAACATATGCCGAACAATACGAAATCAACTCGAAATGAACACAAAATTTTGCATGCAAGTCTTAAATGACATAACGGACCTATACAAACTCCTGAAATCACAATCCAAACTCGATTTTAATAAATTCAACCCTCGGTCAAACCTATCAACCTTCCAAACCTTTAACTTTCCAACTTTTGCTAATTCAAGACAAAACAACCTAGGAACCTCCAAATCCAAATCCGGATATACACCTAAGTCCAAAATCACCATATTAAGCTATTGGAAGCATCAAAATATCATTTCGAAGTCGGTTACACAAAATTCAAACTCCGGTCAACTCTTATAACTTAAGCCTCCAACAAAGGGACTAAGTGTCCCAAATCGATTCAAAACTCTCCTGATACCAAAACAACCAACCACGCAAGTCAAATAACCACAAATACATATATATAAAACATAAAATAGGGAAAACGAGGCTAAAATACTCAAAACAATGGGCCGGGTTGATACATATAGGTAGTTTGACATTTATTCTAGCTAAGTAGAGGCCTTTGGCCGGATGTTCAGGCTTTGGCTAGCAGATTTGCGAGATCACATATTTTTAAGCCTAGTAAAGTTATTGTAGGTATTATTGGCACTCTTCCTTATTTGAGTGCATTAAGGCTTGCTAGTATGATGATTCTTATTTTTTGGTGCTTAAGGACACAGTGCAATGAGGTGCATGAAGAAGTTTATCATTAGAGATGATGGTGTTATGCGACTCTCGAGTCAGCTTTATGTTTCTAATGCTGATGGTTCAAGGGAGTAGGTACTTAAAGAGGCTCATAATTTATAATATTATATTTATCTAGGTATTACAAAGATGTATCGTGACTGAAAATAACACTATTGGTGGGAATGGACGAAGAAAGATATTATTAGGCATGTTTCACGGTATTTGAATTGCCAATAAATCAAGTATGAACATCAAAAACTGGGTGGTTTGACTTAGAAGATAATTATACCATAGTGAAAGTGGGAGCACATCACTATGGACTCTGTGGTAGGCTTGCCATGTGCATTGTGGAAGTTCGATGCTATTTCGGTCATTGTGGATAGGTTTACCGTGTTCATGCATTTTATAACATTGTTGACAACTTATACTTCGGAGAGGATGGCCCAGATTTATATCTGGGAGATAGTTCATTCGCATTATGTGCTTATTTCTATCATTTCAGATCGGGATACTCAGTTTACATCTTACTTTTTGAGAGTCGTGTAATGTGAGTTAGGTACATAGATAGATCTTAACTTTCCTTTTCATCCACATACTGATGGTCAGCTCGAGTAGACTATTCATATTCTTGAAGACATGTTGCAAGCTTGTGTGATTGACTTTGGAGGTCATTGGGATCAGTTCTTTCCTTTGTCAGTTCTTTCCTTTGGCAGAGTTTGCATCTAATAACATTATCGGTCCATTATTCATATGGCTCTGTATGAGGGTTTTGTATTGTAGGTGGTATCATTCTCCTATTGGTTTGGTTGGATCCTGGTGAGGCTAGGCTGTTTGATACAGATTTGATATGAGATTCCTTGGAGAAGGTTAAGTTGATTTAGGAGCGACAACGGATAACTCGAAGAAAGAAAAAGAGTTATATTAACAAGGTTCGAGATATGGCACTCATGGAGGGTAAGAAGGTTCTTCTGAAAGTTTAACCTTTGAAATGTGTGATGTTGTTTGGGAAAATGGCAAATCGAGCCCGAGGTTCATTGGCCCCTCTAAAGTTTCTGAGAGAGACGTTGAGGTGGCTTATAGGCTTGCTTTGCCTCCTAGCCTAATAGGTGCTACATTTGCTATTCATGTTTTTATGCTTTGGAAGTATTATGAAGATAAGTTACATGTTGTGCACTTAACCATAGTGCATTCAGATGAGAGTTTTTCCTAGAAAAAAGAGTCGATAGCTATTTTGGACAGACAAATTCGAAAGCTAAGGTTAAAGGAGATCGTTTTGGTAAAAGTGATTTAGAAAGGTAGACCGAGCGAGAAATATACTTAGGAGATAGGATCATATATGTGGATCAAATATCCAAAACTTTCTTACAGTCCAGGAATATTTCTAAAACTATTCGAGGACGAACATTTATTTAAGAGATGGCGAATATAACAACCCAATCAGTTATTTTCATTTCTAGGAACTCACTACCCTATTTGAGAATTTATGTAGATTCTTTGGTATTTATTGACTAGCGGGTATAGGTGGTTCGAGTTCCGAGAAGTTCGTGAGTGATTTGAAATACTTAGTCCGAACTAGAGGCTTTGAGTTAAGATAGTTGACCAAAGTCAACATTTTGGGTTAACGAGATTGGATTAGCGATTTAAATATTTTTATAGGTTCGTATGATAATGTTGGAGTGGTATGTGTTTTCGTTTTAGCACCCAAGGGGATCGAGTGTGATTCGGACATATCTTGTGAATGTTGGATGTTGAAGAACCTAAGAGAGTTTATAGTTTGGTTTGGACCTTGATTCTTAGTCATGATATTTTCGTATGTGTTTGGAGCCCTAGGACATGTTTTTATAGGGTATATGGACTAGTCGGGATGCTTAGATCTAATTCTTAATTTCAATCGAGCTCGCCCCAACGTCCAGCTTCAGTTGCTGAAAATTTTAGCATTTCTTATATAGCCTCATTTCGTACATAGACTTTATTTTATTGTTTTGATAGCTAAAAACATGAATCTGGAAAATTTCTCAGGAGATATCATCTACATCATTGGGGTAAGAAATCTTAATCTTGATCTTAGATTATTACTTAAGTCTATCACTGATTTTATCTCTAAATCATAGAATCCAAAAGAGGAAAAAAGGAGTTTTGACTTAAAACTTAAGAAAGTGTATTTTGTGATTTTTGAATACCGATTTACACTTGGATTTGAAAACTAGTCCTATATTGGGATTCATGAGATTATGGATAAAACAATCGGACTTTTATTTCAGGCTTTGACCATGTGGGCTCGGGATTGACTTTTTGTTGACTTTTGATATTTTATCAAATATTGAAGTTTTATCATTCAAAATTAATTCATATAGCTTTATTTCACCTGTTTGAGTATTCTTTGGCTAGATTTTGGATGTTCGGAGGCCGAGAATAGATGAATAGG